>NC_069506.1:167429927-167537427 GCF_027579735.1 Bombina bombina | reverse complement strand
CTTTTTTTTGATATTGGTATGGTACTATAGTGTGTTGTAAGGCAGACTGATACGGAAGTAGTTAAAAGTTTAAAAGGGGAGGGTAAAGTATCCCTGCCTCAACATTGGGAAATAACAGTGACCCACAACTCCAGTGAAACAAAGAATGAGGTGTGGTTCCATGATAAACACTTTCAGAGCCTCAGCCAAAGAAAAGGGGCTAATGTATTATGGATGAGAAAATGGCCCAACATATGTTTTATATTTTAATCTGCAAATTATACTTCTACTTATTTATTTAAACATTTTTCCGACTGAGAAAACCTTCATTATGGCATTGGCAACACTGTGTTAGAAATAAAACTGACACCACAGGGGGTAAGCAGCTGCATATACAACTTAAAATAAAGAAGTCAGGTAATAGAACATCTAAAGGATTGGTAATGCTAATCTTGTGGCTCAGTAAAAATGATGCATTACGTTGTCTATTTTCCAAACTTTTAGGATAAATTTAGATTGAGCTATCAAACTTGGCTGTGTTTTGATTCAATAAGATTGTGGTTGCTTTGATTAAAAAAAAGGGGGGGGGGGTGATCCAGTTTTTCTGATAATAAAGAAAAGATTGTGGTCACTCAATGTGTTAAAAATAAATACAGAAAATAAATTATTCAAATCACTTTGGTCTATGGGGAACTTCAATTATTGATCCAAAACGTATAAACAATCTTTATTTTCCCTACACCACCACCCATAATTGCTGTTGATCAATAAACAAGAGCACACAACTAAATCTAAAATGGCAGATTCACGCTCTTTTTACATTACATCATATTCCTCCTGATGTTCCAGCCAATCACAGACCTCATAAAATGACTATAATGCAGCACTCATGCAAACTATAAAAAAAGGAAATTTCTGAGTCACAAGTGGTTGGATTCACTACTCTGGAAAGCAGCGTTGATTCAGTCTTTACAAAACATGGATGGGGAACCATAGAATTTGACGTCCAGATGAGGGAGATTTTGGCTCTGTATGACAGGCGTGTCAGCCTGGAAAAAAGGTGGGCATTGCGATATAGATATATATATATATATATATATTTATTTATTAGCGCTGCAGAATCTGTTGGTGCTCTACAAATAACTGATAATAATAAAATATATATATATATATATATATATATATATACATACAAACAAATCCAAGATGTGAATATGCCCTCCTGGGGTCAACCACCCTGTCCCTTTGTGTTCATACAGCAAGCTTCAACAAAGTCAGAGGCAAACAAGGTTTTCTTCAAAGCAATTAGTCAAATTTATTGACGTTTCGGGGAACAAAACTCCCCTTCTTCAGAACACAAATAACACACACAAACCGTACTTAAAGGGCCAGTAAACCTAAAAAATAATGTTATATAACATTATATTAGAGTTATCGTTATAAAACCTAATATTCCCTTTGAATTTTTTAAAAATATGACTGTTTTTCAGACCCGCTCTCTGTGCTCTTCTGAGCGGGTCTGTTTTTATTACACAGCGCATCTGGCCAGCTGTATAGTCACAGCCTGGCCCGACCGCGCCATTACACTAAGTGCAGCTCGCTCCTGCTCTGTCTGACAGCAGCAGAAGCGAGCTACTGTCAGACAGGTGTGTGCTAGCAACTAAGTTGACACAAATGATTCTATAATAAAAGTATATATATCATTGTTTTGCTGTATCTAGTACAGAGAACAGACACAGTGGGTGTACAGACCCAAATCCCTCTAGTAAGAAGTGATAATTTTCTACTGTGGTAAAAAATAATAAATAATAAATATTAATAAGTAATAATGTGAACTTAAATGTGTGAACTTAAATACCACAAAGTAAATCAAACAAAAACAAACGTGATCACTATGCTATATAGTGATAATGTCCTCAATAAGTCCCAAGAAGGTAAAATATATTCCTTGTAAAGTCTTGGTTCCAACAACCAGGATGTTTAGTGACCTGAGGCTACAACCTTCTTCAAAAAACTTGATGGCAAGCAAGCATATAAATCTGTAGAACGGTAGAAGAGAAGAGGCCACCACAATAGTGCACAATCAGTGGTACTAGGTCATCAGACACGCACATACAGGTTGTACTTACAAAGTATACAGCACTTGAGAAGTGTGACACGCCTGCTGGACCTTTTTAGCTGTCTAGATAGCTATCCTCTCGTATTTGTTGGTATGAGGAAACTCCAACGGAAAAAGTGGTCACATACCGTCCATGCTCAGCAACCAGATATTCTTCTCCCAAAGCTGTTTTGGAAGTACTGCTCACAACACAGATTGTGTAGGAAAATTTGGAATACAAAGACTGTGATATAAAACTTTGTATTAAGATAAAAATTCAGTTGTGATGCCAAATATCATAAAACAATATGGCTTTAATAAAATGGGATATCACACAACGCGTTTCCCGGTCAACTGACCGCTTCATCAGGTGTATATTAACAAGTAAAAATCACGGCGTAAAAACTAATCTCTGCATCTAATGCCGAGTACTGCGCATGCACTCGCAAATCCCAGTATCCAATGGGGTGCCAAGCACTAACCGGCTTCTACCTTATTGGACTAAAAGCCAAATGTGTCAGTAATCACTGACATACCTACCAGTAGCGATACAATTTGCTAGGATACAAATGATGTAACTAATGCTATGTTGCTAAATATAGATACATTATGTGTACTGCAGCAAAGAACTAGTGATGTAATACAAACAAATCTCAGATATAAAATATATGGAAACAGCAAAGCCGGTTAAAGCTGATCACTACCACCACTGACAGGCAGATGTGTGAGCATACTACTGCTCAAAAACAATGATGAGACTAAGCACAACTATAAATGACTATACATGGAATAAATAAAAACACCAAAAATAAAATGATAAATCTACCAATGGTAATAAACTAGACATAGTGACTATCTATGACAATTTTCGTTTACCTCAATCAAGTAATGCAATGGGTATCTAACAACATATGAGAAAGAATATAGAAATAAAATGCAAACATAATATAATATAACAATTTGTGACACTGTAGGTAGTGAAACTAGGATGCTATCTACAGAAATAAAAAATATTTGTATTCCCTCTAAATACATAACCCCCAATCGTAATGGTATTATGATGTCAGAAATTACAGTATACAAATGTATATTCTCAAAAAAATGAAATAAGGAAAACTAGGTTACCGATTGAATGACAATCGTCTCTGGAACTGATAAATGATTACGCAAAAAAGGACACTGAGGACTAATATCGCCTCTAGGGTCCAAAAGGAAATGTATATTAAAAAAGTCTAAAAATAGATACATCATACTGTTGAAGAATACTGAGAACCCACTTGATGATGACATGGGGGTAAAAAAAAAAAAAAAAAAGACAAATAAGTGATAGCGTAAACGCTTATTCCAAAAAAGGTGGAAAAAACGTGTTCACTTAGACATCATCCCCCACATGGGGTCCCATAGCATAATAAATATTGTAGTATACCAATTATATCAAACCAACCTGTTACATAAATACCTCACAGGGTAGTTAAGTGATCCGACCTAACTAATATAACCATACAAAGGAGATTCTACTAATGAAAAATCTAATAATTTACGGTTCATAACAAGATATAATAGTAACCACAATAGAATTAAAAACATATTACACAAACATTGGTTCATATTAAAGGGAGATCTTATACTCAAAGATCTGATAGAGGAGTCTCCAATATGCACCTTCAGAAGGGCTCCCACTTTGAAAAATAAATTGGCCCCGAGCAAAGTTGTTATGGAAATAGACATCTTAAAAATAAGACCTCATTGTTAGGAAAAATATGCTTCTTTAGATGCAATAGACCAAATTGTGGTTTATGTATGTATACCACAGGTAATAGAGTGAGTTTTAAGTCTTATTCAACAAAAGAGGAAATAACATCACATTTCACCTGTGATTCCGCATTTGTGGTGTATCTACTGGAATGCAAATGCGGAATACAATATATCGGAAGAACATCTAGACCCCTAAAAAAAGAGGTGGGGTGAACATCTCAGAAATCTGAAAAAAACCCTAGTAAATCATAGTTTACGGCGTGATGGAGCAAAACACCATGAAGGCCAATCCAATATTTTTAAGATATTCCCCATTGAATATATTACCCCTAAATGGGGCAGAAACAGATTTTACATTTAAGACAAAGAGAAACTTATTGGATTTGGAAAATGAAAACCATCAATCCACATGGTCTCAATGAACACATTGATATGGCAGCTTTTAACTAAAATGTATCTTCTGCATTTCTAGTAGTATTAGTTGATATACTTGAGACTCTTTAGTAGTATATTGTGTAATTTTTCACTAGTTCATCTCTTTAATTTCTGTGATTTCTTCACCCAGGTTGTCCTATGTTATTATATGTAGACATTAACTAGGTTGGATTTAAGACTGCCTTGGACATATGATTTCTATCACAGCATCTAATTGAGCATCAGTCATACTGCCATTTTTTGGCTCTTATATATAGACTAGTACCACATTACGCTGGGAATGGTTATATAAGTTAGGATAGTTCACTCCCACAGGACATTATCTCATTCATCTTTGTATGGTTATATTAGTTAGGTCTGATCACTTAGCTACCCTATGAGATATTTATGTACCAGGTTGGTTTGGTATTATTGGTATAATACAATATTTATTATGTTATGGGACCTCATGTGGGATAATGTCTAAGTGAACACGTTTTTTTCCACCTTTTTTGGAATAAGCGTTTATGCTATCACTTATTTGTCTTTTTTTTTTTTTTTTTAACCCCATGTCATCATCAAGTGGGTTCTCAGTATTCTTCAACAGTACGATGTATGTATTTTTAGACTTTATATATATATTTCCTTTTGGACCCTAGAGGCGATATTAGTTCTCAGTGTCCTTTTTTGCGTAATCATTTATTAGTTCCAGAGACGATTGTCATTCAATTGGTAACTTAGTTTTCCTTATTTCATTTTTTTGAGATTATACATTTGTATACTGTAATTTCTGACATCATAATACCATTACGATTGGGGGTTATGTATTTAGAGGGAATAAAAATATTTTTCATTTCTGTAGATAGCATCCTAGTTTCACTACCTACAGTGTCACAAATTGTTATATTATGTTTGTATTTTATTTCCATATTCTTTCTCATATGTTTTTAGATATCCATTGCATTACTTGATTGAGGTAAACGAAAATTGTCATAGATAGTCACCATGTCTAGTTTATTGCCATTGGTAAATTTATCATTTTATTTGTGGTGTTTTTATTTATTCCATGTATAGTCATTTATAGTTGTGCTTAGTGTCATCATTGTTTTTGAGCAGTAGTATGCTCACGCATCTGCCTGTCAGTGGTGGTAGTGATCAGCTGTAACTGGCTTTGCTGTTTTCATATATTTTCTATGTGAGATTTGTTTGTATTACATCACTAATTCACTGGAGGTCTTTGCTGCAGTACGCAAAATGTATCTGTCACGGATACTGGGATGCAGGGGCTGAACCCTTGCCCCCCCATGGCCTCACCCCAGCTGTTCCTCTGCGGTGTTGGGCTTCTCAGAGCAACCACCATCTCTGGAGACTGTTTGTTTGCTTTGTGTTGGCTTGTTTTTGTGTTCAGATAAGAGTTGGTTTATGACCAGGAAAACCCTCCCAGGCTGGCCGGGCTCCTGGAACTCCCAGTTGGCCGCCTCACAACGGACACCCGCCTAACCCCTCTCAGGCTGGCCATGGTCCTGGAACTCCCGGTCAGCCAAAGGATAGCAGAACATCCGCTAAATTTACCCCTGGTTGCTCCAGCAGCCCTTTGCCCCAAAGCTCCGTTCTTTTGGGGATTGGTAGCCCCTATGGAGGACAAGAGCTGGGGTAATTATCAGAGGGGAGCTCCTTTGGGAACTGGGGGTTTTGGACACCCCTAACCCCATAACTTCATCGGACTGTAACTCCGGTTCCCGGTAACGAATCATGCTGATTTTTGGACTGTGGCATCTGGGGACTTTGATTGGAACTGATTCCTGAGTGTCTGCCTAATTTATTTTACATATAAAAGGAGTGTATGTTTTACAATACAATCAGTTCTTATTTCACCTGAATGCTAGTCTGTCTAGTCATTTAGGTGGGCTCCTGCTAGAATCACTTTCCTGGGCTACATAGCCACTTGTTCCAGGCATAGGAAGGACCTGGTTGGTGGCGCTACCCAGTCGGGGTAGCGGGAAGTCCGTCACATTGGTGTCAGCGGTGGGATGCTTCCTTCTACCTGGAACGTCCAAACCCCCAACTGAAGATCTTGCCGGTTAGAGCAGTACCATGGGCTCTGGAAGGAAGAATTGAGAACGTTGCTGCAGACTAGAGGGAAAGTCGCCGGCAACAAGACAAAGGCAATGCTCGTAGCCAAACTGATGGAGGACTATCGGGCTAGCGAACAGGCTGGTGGGTCAGACAGAGACCAAAGTGGAGGACAGCCCAGTACAGCCTCCACTCCAGGGACTACGACATCTGACAAACAGCGGTAGGTACAGTGGCAACTGGCTCTCTTTGGACCTAACCCCCCCAAGGAGATCATTACTCGGATAGTGACTGACGCCAACAAGATACACATGTTGGAGCTTCAGAAGTCTATAGGGGAGGTCATGCCGGATCCCCTGGACCCCCTTCCCGGCCCAAGAAACTACCTCACGGGGCTTTCCGAACCTTCCAGGATGATGAGAGCGAGGATATCGACCACTACCTACAGCTGTTCGAGACCCAGTGCCGGATGCATGGTGTCCCTAATGCCGATTGGGTTACTATCTTAATTGGGAAACTATCCGGTAGGGCCCTGGAGGCTTTCCACACTGTCCCCTCTGAAGATCAAGGCAACTATGACCGAGTGAAGGAGCGCATCCTTGCTCGGTATGGACTCACACCAGAGGCTCACCGGCTAAACTTCAGGGGACTACAAAGAAAAGAGGAGCAGCCGTATACTGAGTTTGCCCACCACTTAGCTAGGTCTTTGAACTCCTGGGTTACTGGGTGCCACATCACCACCCTAGACGAAGCTGTTCAACTCATCCTCCTGGAGCAGTTCTACAACCGCACCCCAGCAGAGATAAGGGACTGGGTAAAAGACAAGGGACCCAGAAAAGCTGACTAAGCCGCCGCCCTGGCCGATCGGTATGTGGATGCCCGGCGCCAGGCGGCCAGAGACCCCCGGCCAGCAACCCGCTCTGCTCCAGCTCGAACCCCAACGTTCTTTCGGCAGCCACAGACCCGGCCGCCCCCTGTTTACCCGGCTGGGAGCAGCCATCCCCGGGGGTGATACGGGACTGCCCCGCCAGACAACAAAACCCCCCAGCCCAGCCACCAAGGAACCCTGCCTCAACCTTGTGGGGGTCTCCTCAAGCCCGCACCTATCAAGCCGCTGCCCATTGTGCCCATACCGCGAGCTCCGATCCCTATGCTGAGTGGACAGGAGAAGAAGTGGGTGTCTTGTACCATGTCAGCTCAATGGACCAAGACAACCGACAACAACACCGGCAAGTTGTCTGGGTCAATGGGCAGGCGGCTCAAGGAATGAGAGATATGGGGGCCACCGTTTCTTTGATCCAACCTCACCTCGTTCCCCCTCAGGCTGCACTGGGTGCACCCTCGCTGTGGGGGTAGCGGGAGGTGAGGTCCTCAGGATTCCTACAGCCTGGGTCCATTTGGACTGGGAAACCGACTCCCGCAATGTGGAAGTGGGGGATATGCACCACATCCCTGCCGAGGTCCTGTTGGGAAACGACCTCAGACACCTTGTGTCCGCCTTTGTGGGGGATGCCTCTCCGGATACCTGCCCAGTGACTACCTGCCAGCAGGCCAGATGCCAAGCCACCTCACCAACTCTGGGGACCCAGGTAAGACCTACCCCCCCGACTCCTACCTTTCCCCGACTGCCCATCCCCACTAACCCCAAACTTACTGACACCCCCTCCTGGGCGACCCCCTCTGACTTTGCCAAAGAAACCTTGAGTGACCCGACCCTAGCCCCTTACCGAGTAGGTGCTGACCCCCAGGGCCCCGGAGACGAATGATTCCAGTGGGAGGGAGAGCTCCTGTACCGGATCTCCAAGAGGAGAAAAGGACCGGTGCCCAAATGCCAGCTGGTCGTACCGAAGAAGTTTCGGTCCAACCTACTGAACATAGGGCTTAGGGCATGACATCCCCTTAGCCGGCCACTTAGGAAAGCAAAGGACCCACCACCGCTTGACTCAAACCTTCTTCTGGCCAGGCATTACAGCAAATATTAAGGAATACTGTAAATCCTGTGAGGTTTGCCAGAAAGTAGGAAAGATGGGTGACCATACGAAAGCCCCCCTCCAACCCCTGCCCATTATTGAGGAACCCTTTAGCTGAGTGGCAGTAGACATTGTGGGGCCATTAGCTCGGCCCAGCCCCTCAGGGAAGAAATACATCCTCACAGTGGTGGACTATGCCACCCAATACCCCAAGGCAATCCACTTGGCCAATATCACGGCGGAGACCATAGCAGATGCGATGCTCTGGATATTCACCAGTGTAGGCTTCCCTCAGGAAGTGGTTTCCAATCAGGGAACGCAGTTCACTGCAGAAATCACTCAACAACTCTGGGAGTTGTGCGGGATTAAACCCCTGCACAGCGCCCTTTACCATCCCCAGATGAATGGGCTGTGTGAGAGGTTTAAAGAGACCCTAAAGCAACTGCTTCAGACATTCTTGGCCACTCACAAGGACTGGGAGAGATTCCTGCCACACCTCCTCTTTGCATATCGAGAGGTGCCTCAGGAATCCACCGGTTTTTCCCCCTTTTAACTTCTATATGGTCGAAAGGTTAGGGGCCCACTAAATTTGGTACGAGCCCACTGGGAGGGAGCCACCGGGGGGGAAGAGAACTCTGTTGTGGAGTACGTACTCCAGCTCAGAGACTGGCTGAAGGACCTGGCTGCCCAGGTATGTGAGAACCTTCAAGCCTCTCAGCACAGGCAGAAGCGATGGTACGATCGCAATGCCCGTACCCGAACCCTGATCGTGGGACAGAAGGTCCTTGCTCTGAAGCCTGTCAAAACGATAAGCTACAGGCCTCTTGGCAAGGACCTTACTGGGATGTGGAACAACTGAACAACACCACATACCTGGTAGCGAAGTGTTCAGATGAAAGGATCCATCATAGGGTCCCAGAGGCCGTCAGGGACAGTATGCACTGGGAGCTCCGGGGAATGTTGGACCTCGGTGTTATTGAACCATCCAACAGTCCCTGGGCCTCCCCGGTTGTGTTAGTAACCAAGAAGGACAGAACTACCTGGTTCTGCATTGACTACCATAGACTCAACGACAGAACCACCACTGACGCCTATCCCATGCCCCGAGTAGATGACCTGTTAGATCAAATAGCTTGGGGCCACTTCCTGACCACCCTCGATCTATGCAAGGGTTATTGGCAAATCCCCCTCGACCCTAAGTCCGTCCCCAAGTCTGCCTTCATCACTCCCTTCGGCTTATACCAGTTTAAGGTCATGCCATTTGGAATGAAGAATGCCCCAGCCACTTTCCAAATAATGGTAGACCACCTGTTGGATGGCCTCCAGGACTATGCCTGTGCATACCTGGATGACATTGCCATCTATAGCAAGACCTGGGAGGACCATCTGGTCCACCTAGGCGTCGTCTTAGATCATCTTCGAGATGCTGGCCTCAACTTGAAGCCAGATAAGTGTACCATTGGGCGCTCGGAAGTTCAGTACTTAGGCCACTGAGTTGGCTGCGGTAAGCAGCGACCTGAGCCAGCCAAAGTCGAGGCAGTGGCTAACTGGCCCACACCCAGGACCAAAACCCAAGTCCTTGCCTTTCTGTGTACTGCAGGCTACTACCGGAGGTTTGTCCCTAATTACAGCACCCTCGCCAAACCCCTGACTGACCTGACCCGTAAACGACTTCCCCGACAGGTCCTGTGGTCCCCCGAGTGTGAAAAAGCCTTCCAGAGTCTTAAGTCTGCCTTAATCTCTGCCCCAGTACTGGCCGCTCCTAACCCAGCCAAACGTTTTTCTGTCCACACAGATGCCTCCATGTTCAGGTTGGGGGCCATACTAAGCCAGGCGGACAAGAAAGGACAGGACCACCCCATTGCCTACATCAGTAGCAAACTGCTACCCCGAAAAGTAGGCTACGTGGCGGTTGAGAAGGAGTGTCTGGCGCTGGTATGGGCTTTGAAGTTGCAGCCCTACCTATATGGGAGACCCTTCACCATCCTTACTGACCACAACCGCCTAGTATGGCTCAACCGGGTTTCCGGGGACAATGGGAGATTGTTGAGGTGGAGCCTAGCCCTGCAGCCATTTAACTTTGACATCCAGTACCGACCGGGAAGGAGCAATGGGAATGCTGACGGACTTTCCCGGTGGACTGAAGTGGCATAAACTCTTCGGACATCCCCAGGCCGACCCGTGTGTGGATCTAGCCGGGTCTGCCGAACTGGAGGGGGGGGGGGAGTTGTCATGGATACTGGGCTGCAGGGGCTGAACCCTTGCCCCACGCCATGGCCTCACCCCAGCTGTTCCTCTGCGGTTTTGGGCTCCTCAGAGCAACCACCATCTCTGGAGACTGTTTGTTTGCTTTGTGTTGGTTTGTTTTTGTGTTCAGAGAAGAGTTGGTTTATGACCAGGAAAACCCTACTAGGCTGGCCGGGCTCCTGGAACTCCTGGTCGGCCGCCTCACAATGGACACCCGCCTAACCCCTCTCAGGCTGGCCAGGCTCCTGGAACTCCAGGTCGGCAACAGGACAGCAGAACATCCGCTAAATTTACCCCTGGTCGCTCCAGCAGCCCTTTGCCCCAAAGCTCCGCTCTTTTGGGGATTGGTAGCCCCTAGGGAGGACAAGAGCTGGGGTAATTATCGGAGAGAAGCTTCTTTGGGAACTGGGGGTTTTGGACACCCCTAACCCCATAACTTCAACGGACTGTAACTCTGGTTCCCGGTAACGAATCATGCTGATTTTTGGACTGTGGCATCTGGGGACTGAGAGCTTTAAAATGACACCTGCTCTACCGGGATCACCCTAAAACCGCTACCCCTGTGTCCTGGGATTCTGTATGACTGTGGCTGCTATGGAGGTGCCAGTCAGTCTGGAGGGGTGGGAATGGCAGGAAAATTGTGATATTGTCCTTTGTGTTATCAAGATGATCTGTGTGCATAAAAGGAGTGTATGTTTTACAATAAAATCAGTTCTTATTTCACCTGAATGCTAGTCTGTCTAGTCATTTAGGTGGGCTAGAATCACTTTCTTGGGCTACATAGAAATCACTTTCCTGGGCTACATAGTCACTTGTTCCAGGAAGAGGAAGGACCCGGTTGGCGGCGCTACCCAGTCGGGGTAGCGGGAAGTCTGTCACAGTATCTATCTTTAGCAACATAGCATTAGTTACATCATTTGTATCCTAGCAAATTGTATCGCTACTGGTAGGTATGTCAGTGATTACTGACGCATTTGGCTTTTAGTCCAATAAGGTAGAAGCCGGTTATTGCTTGGAACCCCATTGGATACTGGGATTTGCGAGTGCATGCGCAGTACTCAGCATTAGATGCCGAGATTAGCTTTTAAGCCATGATTTTTACTTGTTAATATACACCTGATGAAGCGGTCAATTGACCGGGAAACGCGTTGTGTTATATCACATTTTATTAAAGCCATATTGTTTTATGATATTTGGCATCACAACTGAATTTTTATCTTAATACAAAGTTTTATATCACAGCCTTTGTATTCCAAATTTTTCTACACAATCTGTGTTGTGGGCAGTACTTCCAAAACAGCTTTGGGAGAAGGATATCTGGCTGCTGAGCATGGACAGTATGTGACCACTTTTTCCGTTGGAGTTTCCTCATACCAACAAATGCGAGAGGATAGCTATCTGGACAGCTAAAAAGGTCCAGCAGGCGTTTGTGGCACTTCTCAAGTGCTGTATACTTTGTAAGTACATTCTGTATGTGCGTGTCTGATGACCTAGTGCCACTGATTGTGCACTAATATCACAGTACTGTTTATATTCACTAAATGGACAGTAAACTGTAAGTTCAGTGAATTCATAATTTGTACCCATATGTTGTTATATCAACATCATAATAAAAACTTAGATTAATACATATATTTCTAATATATAGTAAAGAAGAAGAAAAAAAAGGAAAGTCCTTATCCCTTATGTAACATAAATAGCTAATAAATCTAATTTATTCAAAACTAGTATCTTCCCTGGGAAGAAGGGTTTTGTTCCATATTATAAAAAGCCCTAACCCAGCCCAAACCCTGGTTAGAAAAAAGCAGCTAGAATCCTAAATAAAACCTACTAGGAGGTTTTCTTTAGGATTGGCCATGCGACTCTTCACCAGCTGCCTGCTAAATGCTTTCTTTTGACCAAGTATCATGGGAGATGTTCGTCATTTCTATCATTCCTACAACACTTGTCAGTGAATAGGCAAAGTGGGGATCACTCTCGAATGCCTTTACATCCCCTACCTATCATCCAAACCCTTCACCGCAGACATCATAGGGCCCCAACCAAAACCTAGCTGATCAAGTAAACAGTACATTCTTACTGTGGTTGACTATGCTAAGTATCTTTCCAGATTAGGAAAGATACTTACCACATTTTCTCTTTGCTCACCGAGAGTTACCACAGGAATCTATTGAATTATCCCCATTCAAACTCCTGTACGGACATAGGGTCCCATTTTAACAAAGCCTGGATGGACAAGGTTTGCTTCCGGGATCACAGCAAGCGGCAGCAATACACTACCTGCATTTAACATTCCACAAGCATTGTGCAGTGCCACACCCTGTTCACGTTAGGCTAATGGTTTGCTGTCAATCATCTTGGGCGAACTTGTCTCAGGTGATTTTTTCCGCCAGCTAAGAGTTGGCATACAGGTTAGGAAGCAGAAGTCATCAGACCGCTGCTTCTTAGCTATCAGATGCAGGCTCGCTCAAACGTGCCTGCAGCAAAAGTGTTGAAAAGCTGCATACGTAGCTTGATAAATAGAGCCTATATTGTGTGAGAGCCCCTAGATCTTCTCCATGAGTATTGGAAAGAAAGATCTCCCATGGTAGAAACTGCTATTCTTCCCTATGTGCTAGATCTAAGGGAAAAAATAGCCACCTGTTATGCAAAGCCTGTTGCTTCTTCTACAGCTCAGCCACTCAGGGGTTAAAAAGATAGTTCCTAGTCACAAGTCCCTTTATTGCTTTTCTTTCTGCCCTATTAAACCCTGTTCCCATTCCCTCACAAAAGCACCCTTTTCAGGGCACCTCCCTAGCCACCTGAAAAAAAGGCTCTACCATGTGTTAAAGGAACACTAAAATCAAAATTCAACTTTCATGATTTATAAAGAATACACAATTTTAAGTAACTTTCCAATTCACTTCCATTATCTAAATGTGCACACTTTCTGCAGTACCAGATGCTAATGAGCATGTGCAACAATGCAAGGATTATACATATATGTACTTTGTGATTGGCTGATGGCTGTCCCAAGATGCAGTTGGTAGGAAAATGGAACTTTGAAAATTTTCATTTAAAAAAAATCTACATCTATTTGAAATTCAAACTAAGTGATTTTGCATTGTCTTTTTATTATGCATTTGTTGATTATGCAATTCCACCATGTTAAGTGGTGATTTAATTGGTCTTCAGCTTGTGCTAATACCTTTCATTCACTGAAGGAGGCTCTGGCTAGGTCCTCAGTTCTTGGAACTCCTAGACTACTCCAGACAGTTGATAGTGTAGACTGTTGCTTTCTTGTTCAGAATTAGTGCTTTCCTCAGTCAACTTAGCTAAGAAGATGAAGAACACCCCATAGCCCTTTCTTAGTAGAAAACTATTGAATAGAGTGGTGCGGTATGTAGAGATTGAAAAAAGTGTCTCTCTCTAGTCTGGGCTGTTAAAAAGCTCCAGTCTACTTGTATAATAGGGAGTTCACTGTGATGACCGACCCTGATTTTGTTAGTTTATTTTAAACTTTTTATTTAAAGGACCAGTCAACACATTAGATTTGCATAATCAACAAATGCAAGATAACAAGACAATGCAATAGCACTTAGTCTGAACTTTAAATGAGTAGTAGATTTTTTTATAACACATTTCAAAGTTATGTATATTTCCACTCCCCTTGTACCATGTGATAGCAATCAGCCAATCACAAACGCATATACGTATAGTCTGTGAATTCTTGAACTTGCTCAGTAGGATCTGGTGACTCAAAAATTGTAAATATAAAAGACTGTGCACATTTTTTTTAATAGAAGTAAATTGGAAAGTTGTTTAAAATGCCATGCTGTATCTGAATCGTGAACATTTAATTTAACCTGAGTGTCCCTTTAAGCTGCCATTTTGACTCACCAGTCTCTCTCCTCGCCTGCTGCAGGGTGTGTAATGCTGCTGACTACACCCAGGCTCCCTCAAATGGCTAAACTGGAGAATATCATCAGTGAGACACAGGTTGCAGCCCCAGAATGTCATCACTTACTATTTAATGTGCCTCTGTTCAGTCTGCCTTTGCCCTTACGTTGTCTCTAATTTCTCTATGAGTTCCTGTGTTCCTGATTCTGTGTATGATCTGGCTTGTTTGGCATCTCTTCTGGTTCCTGATCCCTGGCTTGTTCCTGACCCCGGGTCATCGGACTACTCGCTTTGGCTCCTGACCCAGCTCGTCTGACTACCAGCACTGGCTTTGACTCCTGGCTTGTCATTTAGCTTTTGGACTCTATTATTTTTTTGTTATTTTTTAATAAAGTTGTGCTTAATTTAGCAATTCACATCTCTGTCTGATTCCTGGTCCCCTGAGAAGTTAGTTAATATTGTGTGCAGTACAGTACTTCCACCACAGAGGGCACGTTGTTAACGTTATTGTCTCTAGTCTGTTAGTTGCTGTATGTAAGTTTTTTTTCTCTAGTCTTCTTTATCTGTGCTGAGTGCTCATCTGTTATACTGATGTTTAGCAATGTTTAGCCAGGTAAGGGGGAGCCATGAGCTGTGTAATACCAAAGTACGTTGACTACAATGCAATGTGCGAGGAAGCAAGGCATCTGAAAGTATTGCACAATTTGGAACATGTGTAGTTGTCTTTGATTAGCAGAGGCTTAAGACATCAGGCTCTTCATGTGCTGGGACTGAAATTCACAGATAATACAAAAAAAATACAGATTTACTGGGGCATTTCTATGTCTATTAACCAACTGCCCACAATCACTGCAGCAGCAAAGATCAAACATGACTACTGTAATTACCTTATAAAATGCCACCTACTTTCAATAGTGTTTTAGCACAAGTAAAACATAACAAACAAATCCTCAGTATATCTACATATATTGTTTTCCATTCTAGCAGCTCCAACACAACAGTTAGTAGGTAAAACATACTGTGGTAATATCAGGCTGTGTAACATCTATATAAACTGGGGTGCTTTTTGGTATCCTACTATACAGATGCTTAAGGGTTATTAATGTAACCCTTACTTGCTTGGTTTGGTACTGTAAAGTTATTCTTCCTATGCTAGTTATGTGCTTGAGAGTAAAGGAGGAGATGAAGAAGCTTGATTATTTAACCTGCATTAAAAGGGCTGTAACAGTGCAAAAAGAAAATGCCGTAATATGTTAGCACATTTATTATTGCACTGCTGCTTGCAAATAACTATGCGTTTAAACAATGCCAATGGATTAAATACATAGTTAAAGTAATCTCCTTAGCAGCAGGGAGCTACCTGAACACATCTGGTGAGCAACTGACAAAAGACATGTGTATAGCCACCAATCAACAGCTAGCTCCCAGTTGTGCGTTGCTGCTGGTGAGGATATGTACATATTCTTTTCAACAAAGGTACCCAACAGCACAAAGTAAATTTGATAATAAAAGTGAATTTAAAAATGACTTGCTCTGTCTGAATCATGAAAGTATAATGTTTTCCTTTAATCGTTTTGATGTGCATGACATAGCTCGTCATGCACATTGCAGCCTCATGATGAGCCCTTTTTGTCATGCAGGAGGAATGCAGTTAAAACACTATTTTTGGCGATTCCCCGCACTACATGCTGGGGATCCGTTGGTGGCCTAGTGGGCGGCACTCCTATTAAACCTGGGATAATATCACCACATGTGCACTTGGTGATGTCACAAAGGGGCTAAGCCAGGAAGTTCAGTGTAGCTGTTTGGGAGCTGGATAGGGGGAGCAAATAGCACCCAGGTGCTGAGCCTACCTAGCTATGCTTTTCAATGAAGGGTACCTAAATAATGAAGCAAATTAGATAATAGAATTAAATTGGAAAGTTGTTTAAAATTGTATGTTCTATCTTAATCATGAAAGAAAAAAAAAAAGGGTTTTCTGTCCCTTTAAGTGAATTGTTTTGCATTTGTTATCAGTTAAAGGCAATTAGGGAAAGATATGTTGCATGTTTAGCTTGTAAAAGTCTGCAGTGTACATTTAATATTATGAAAAGTAGAAATTGCATAATACAATAATGAAAGTTGCTTGACTACCCATAGGAAAAAAAGTTTACTATCCCTTTAACATCTGTTATACAATCAGGGCTGTTAAGCACTGGGACCAATGAGGCTATCAATAATATGATAGATATAAAGAATACAGGTAATGCCAGTAATCAAAAGTGTTTGAAGAACTCACATATGATGTGGTCTCAAACCTGGCTGTCCCCAGGAATCTCCCCATGCCAACCAATAGGATCTGTCTCCTCCTTTAAAACCGTAACCAATGGTACTTCTCCCAAAAGGCCATTGTGCTATGCATCAGCATGATGACCTTGCAATAGGAGTTTTGCATTTTTTATTTCTTATTTTTGTGTGTCTATTTCACAACAGTCAAATTGTAGATGTGTTTTTTGTTAGTGCTTGTATATATTAAATTGATGATGATATTTGATATTTTTCAAGCTTCAGTCATCAAAAATGTCTGCTGCCATTAATGGCATTGGGCAGCTCCATCTCGTTTTACAGCTCCTAGCAGGCACAGATTGTTGGTTGATATTGTTTTTGTTCATTAAATATGATTCTAGTGATCAATCCATGGTGTTAAGCATTTATCAAGGGCCTTTGTCTGGTTGAATTTGATGTGTTTATTTTGTTCTCAATGTTTAGTCAACAACTAGTGGTCGTTTGGATTGTGATCACTGTCAATGTCTGTAGATGGTTTTGGTGACTTTTCAGTTAGGTGCTTATTTTTCCAATACCATTTGCATTGTTATCATTTGCATTGTGATGAAAAAACATAATTTATGCTTACCTGATAAATTTATTTCTCTTGTAGTGTATCCAGTCCACGGATCATCCATTACTTATGGGATATTAACTCCTCCCCAACAGGAAGTGCAAGAGGATTCACCCAGCAGAGCTGCTATATAGCTCCTCCCCTAACTGCCATTACCAGTCATTCGACCGAAAACATGCAGAGAAAGGAAAACCATAGGGTGCAGTGGTGACTGTAGTTTAATGGAAAAATTACCTGCCTTAAAGTGACAGGGCGGGCCGTGGACTGGATACACTACAAGAGAAATAAATTTATCAGGTAAGCATAAATTATGTTTTCTCTTGTTAAGTGTATCCAGTCCACGGATCATCCATTACTTATGGGATACCAATACCAAAGCTAAAGTACACGGATGACGGGAGGGACAGGCAGGCTCTTTATACGGAAGGAACCACTGCCTGAAGAACCTTTCTCCCAAAAACAGCCTCCGAAGAAGCAAAAGTGTCAAATTTGGAAAATTTGGAAAAAGTATGAAGAGAAGACCAAGTTGCAGCCTTGCAAATCTGTTCAACAGAAGCCTCATTCTTAAAGGCCCAAGTGGAAGCCACAGCTCTAGTAGAATGTGCTGTAATTCTTTCAGGAGGCTGCTGTCCAGCAGTCTCATAGGCTAACCGTATTATGCTACGAAGCCAAAAGGAGAGAGAGGTAGCCGAAGCTTTTTGACCTCTCCTCTGACCAGAATAAACGACAAACAGGGAAGACGTTTGTCGAAAATCCTTAGTTGCCTGTAGATAAAATTTCAGGGCACGGACTACATCTAGATTGTGTAGCAGACGTTCCTTTTTCGAAGAAGGATTAGGACACAAAGATGGAACCACAATCTCTTGATTGATATTCCTGTTAGTGACCACCTTAGGTAGGAACCCAGGTTTAGTACGCAGAACTACCTTGTCTGAATGAAAAATCAGATAAGGAGAATCACAATGTAAGGCAGATAACTCAGAGACTCTTCGAGCCGAGGAAATCGCCATTAAAAACAGAACTTTCCAAGATAACAACTTGATATCAATGGAATGAAGGGGTTCAAACGGAACCCCCTGTAAAACATTAAGAACTAAGTTCAAACTCCATGGTGGAGCAACAGTTTTAAACACAGGCTTGATCCTAGCTAAAGCCTGACAAAAAGCTTGAACGTCCGGAACTTCTGACAGACGTTTGTGTAAAAGAATGGACAGAGCTGAAATCTGTCCCTTTAAGGAACTAGCGGATAAACCCTTTTCTAAACCTTCTTGTAGAAAAGACAATATCCTCGGAATCCTAACCTTACTCCATGAGTAACTCTTGGATTCGCACCAATATACGTATTTGCGCCATATCTTATGGTAAATCTTTCTGGTAACAGGCTTCCTAGCCTGTATTTAAGGTATCAATAACTGACTCAGAAAAACCACGTTTTGATAAAATCAAGCGTTCAATTTCCAAGCAGTCAGCTTCAGAGAAATTAGATTTTGATGTTTGAAGGGACCCTGGATCAGAAGGTCCTGTTTCAGAGGTAGCGACCAAGGTGGACAGGATGACATGTCCACTAGATCTGCATACCAAGTCCTGCGTGGCCATGCAGGCGCTATTAGAATCACTGATGCTCTCTCCTGTTTGATTCTGGCAATCAATCGAGGAAGCATCGGGAAGGGTGGAAACACATAAGCCATCCCGAAGGTCCAAGGTGCTGTCAAAGCATCTATCAGAACCGCTCCCGGATCCCTGGATCTGGACCCGTAACGAGGAAGCTTGGCGTTCTGTTGAGACGCCATGAGATCTATCTCTGGTTTGCCCCAACGTCGAAGTATTTGGGCAAAGACCTCCGGATGAAGTTCCCACTCCCCCGGATGAAAAGTCTGACAACTTAAGAAATCCGCCTCCCAGTTCTCCACTCCCGGGATGTGGATTGCTGACAGGTGGCAAGAGTGAGACTCTGCCCAGCGAATTATCTTTGATACTTCCATCATTGCTAGGGAGCTTCTTGTCCCTCCCTGATGGTTGATGTAAGCTACAGTCGTGATGTTGTCCGACTGAAACCTGATGAACCCCCGAGTTGTTAACTGGGGCCAAGCCAGAAGGGCATTGAGAACTGCTCTCAATTCCAGAATGTTTATTGGTAGGAGACTCTCCTCCTGATTCCATTGTCCCTGAGCCTTCAGAGAATTCCAGACAGCGCCCCAACCTAGTAGGCTGGCGTCTGTTGTTACAATTGTCCAGTCCGGCCTGCTGAATGGCATCCCCCTGGACAGATGTGGCCGAGAAAGCCACCATAGAAGAGAATTTCTGGTCTCTTGATCCAGATTCAGAGTAGGGGACAAGTCTGAGTAATCCCCATTCCACTGACTTAGCATGCACAATTGCAGCGGTCTGAGATGTAGGCGTGCAAAGGGTACTATGTCCATTGCTGCTACCATTAAGCCGAACACCTCCATGCATTGAGCTACTGACGGGTGTTGAATGGAATGAAGGACACGGCATGCATTTTGAAGCTTTGTTAACCTGTCTTCTGTCAGGTAAATCTTCATTTCTACAGAATCTATAAGAGTCCCCAAGAAGGGAACTCTTGTGAGTGGAAAGAGAGAACTCTTCTTTTCGTTCACCTTCCATCCATGCGACCTTAGAAATGCCAGTACTAACTCTGTATGAGACTTGGCAGTTTGAAAGCTTGAAGCTTGTATCAGAATGTCGTCTAGGTACGGAGCTACCGCAATTCCTCGCGGTCTTAGTACCGCCAGAAGAGCACCCAGAACCTTTGTGAAGATTCTCGGAGCCGTAGCCAATCCGAATGGAAGAGCTACAAACTGGTAATGCCTGTCTAGAAAGGCAAACCTTAGATACCGGTAAAGATCTTTGTGAATCGGTATGTGAAGGTAAGCATCCTTTAAATCCACTGTGGTCATGTACTGACCCTTTTGGATCATGGGTAAAATTGTCCGAATAGTTTCCATTTTGAACGATGGAACTCTTAGGAATTTGTATAGGATCTTTAAATCCAAGATTGGCCTGAAAGTTCCCTCTTTTTTGGGAACCACAAACAGATTTGAGTAAAACCCTTGTCCTTGTTCCGACCGCGGAACCGGATGGATCACTCCCATTAATAAAAGATCTTGTACGCAGCGTAGAAACGCCTCTTTCTTTATTTGGTTTGTTGACAACCTTGACAGATGAAATCTCCCTCTTGGGGGAGAGAATTTGAAGTCTAGAAGGTATCCCTGAGATATGATCTCTAACGCCCAGGGATCCTGGACATCTCTTGCCCAAGCCTGGGCGAAGAGAGAAAGTCTGCCCCCCACTAGATCCGTTCCCGGATCGGGGGCCCTCGATTCATGCTGTCTTAGGGGCAGCAGCAGGTTTCCTGGCCTGCTTGCCCTTGTTCCAGGACTGGTTAGGTCTCCAGCCTTGTCTGTAGCGAGCAACAGCTCCTTCCTGTTTTGGTGCAGAGGAAGTTGATGCTGCTCCTGCTTTGAAATTACGAAAGGAACGAAAATTAGACTGTCTAGCCTTAGGTTTGGCTCTGTCTTGAGGCAGGGCATGGCCTTTACCTCCTGTAATGTCAGCGATAATTTCTTTCAACCCGGGCCCGAATAAGGTCTGCCCTTTGAAAGGTATATTAAGCAATTTAGATTTAGAAGTAACGTCAGCTGACCAGGATTTTAGCCACAGTGCTCTGCGTGCCTGGATGGCGAATCCGGAATTCTTAGCCGTAAGTTTAGTTAAATGTACTACGGCATCTGAAATAAATGAGTTAGCTAACTAAAGGGCTTTAAGCTTGTGTGTAATCTCATCTAATGGAGCTGATTCAAGTGTCTCTTCCAGAGACTCAAACCAAAATGCTGCTGCAGCCGTGACAGGCGCAATGCATGCAAGAGGTTGCAATATAAAACCTTGTTGAACAAACATTTTCTTAAGGTAACCCTCTAACTTTTTATCCATTGGATCTGAAAAGGCACAGCTATCCTCCACCGGGATAGTGGTACGCTTAGCTAAAGTAGAAACTGCTCCCTCCACCTTAGGGACCGTTTGCCATAAGTCCCGTGTGGTGGCGTCTATTGGAAACATCTTTCTAAATATCGGAGGGGGTGAGAACGGCACACCGGGTCTATCCCACTCCTTAGTAACAATTTCAGTAAGTCTCTTAGGTATAGGAAAAACGTCAGTACTTGCCGGTACCGCAAAATATTTATCCAACCTACACATTTTCTCTGGTATTGCAACTGTGTTACAATCATTCAGAGCCGCTAACACCTCCCCTAGTAATACACGGAGGTTTTCCAGCTTAAATTTAAAATTTGAAATATCTGAATCCAGTTTGTTTGGATCAGAACCGTCACCCGCAGAATGAAGCTCTCCGTCCTCATGTTCTGTAAATTGTGACGCAGTGTCTGACATGGCCCTAATATTATCAGCGCACTCTGTTCTCACCCCAGAGTGATCACGCTTACCTCTTAGTTCTGGTAATTTAGCCAAAACTTCAGTCATAACAGTAGCCATATCCTGTAATGTGATTTGTAATGGCCGCCCAGATGTACTCAGCGCTACAATATCACGCACCTCCCGAGCGGGAGATGCAGGTACTGACACGTGAGGCGAGTTAGTCGGCATAACTCTCCCCTCGTTGTTTGGTGAAATATGTTCAATTTGTACAGATTGACTTTTATTTAAAGTAGCATCAATACAATTAGTACATAAATTTCTATTGGGCTCCACTTTGGCTTTAGCACATATAGCACAGATATCTTCCTCTGAATCAGACATGTTTAACACACTAGCAAATAAACTAGCAACTTGGAAATACTTTTCAAGTAATTTACTATAATATGAAAACGTACTGTGCCTATAAGAAGCACAGAAAAAGTTATGACAGTTGAAAATTAATAAACTGAAAAGTTATAGCATCAAATCTTTGTAAAAAACACAATTTTAGCAAAGGATTGCTCCCATTAGCAAAGGATAACTAACCCTGATAGCTAACAGTGAGAGAGATCAGTAAACTGTCATAAATTACCGTATTTTTCGCTCCATAAGACGCACCTGACCATAAGACGCACCTAGTTTTTAGAGGAGGAAAACAAGAAAAAAATATTCTAATCCTAAACCCTAAACCCCTAACCCCCTAACCCTAAACCCTAACCTATTCCTTCAAGTACTAAATATATCTGGTCTATTTGATTAGTAGTTACTAATTAGTTAGTACTGAGTACTCAATTTGAGAGGTTCTTTTGTAAGCAGTAACAGATGAAACATAAGTATGAGTAGTGTATATTTCTTAGATACATAGTAGTTTGTGACAGAGGGGTTAACAACAATCACCAGATGCTAAGGTTAACCCTTCTGACTTAATTTCAGCCCCTTGCTAGTTAGAAATACGGACACAGGATTCAGGTTCTAACTCAGTAGGCAATGTGTGCTCAGAGACTGATGTAGAGCTTAGGCATTGCCAGCATAGCAGTTACTGACCCAAGTAGAGTAATAACAGGACGGTAGGCATTGCCAGCATAGCAGTTACTGACACAAGGAGAGTAATAACAGGACAGTAGGCATTGCCAGCATAGCAGTTACTGACACAAGGAGAGTAATAACAGGACGGTAGGCATTGCCAGCATAGCAGTTACTGACCCAAGGAGAGTAATAACAGGACGGTAGGCATTACCAGCATAGCAGTTACTGACCCAAGGAGAGTAATAACAGGACGGTAGGCATTACCAGCATAGCAGTTACTGACCCAAGGAGAGTAATAACAGGACGGTAGCAATTACAGAGTAAGCAGGTAAGATTAATACGACCTGATCTTGTTCTAGGAGTCCCAGTGGTTGTAGCATGCAGGAGCGGGTAAGACGCCGTTCTAGTTAGGCAGTGTGTGAGAGTTCCGAGATGCGGCCATAGCTGATGACGTAGTGCCGCGGTGAGAGACACAGCCAGATTCAAGAGAGCAGGAAGTAGATGAGCTGATGTGTAAGCGTACCTCTAACAAGCACTAGAGGAGAAGCGAGTAGGAATTGAGCCGGATTGGCTCAGAGATCACACACCCACAATAGCCTAAATATGCAAGCGCAAGGTCTGCATTCTCTCCATAAGACGCACAGACATTTCCCCTTACTTTTGAGGGGGAAAAAAGTGCGTCTTATGGTGCGAAAAATACGGTAAATAAAACGACTGCCAAGTGGAAAAAAATAGTGCCCAAAACATTTTTTCACCCAGTACCTCAGAAAATTAAACGATTTTACATGCCAGCAAAAAACGTTTAACATTAATAAATTGAGTGTTATTAAAAAGCCTGTTGCTAGTCCCTGCAAATTAGGCTAAAGTTTTATGCATACAGTATAATTCCAGTGAAGTGCCATTCCCCAGAATACTGAAGTGTAAAATATACATACATGACATCCTGATACCAGTTGCTGCTACTGCATTTAAGGCTGAGTTTACATTATATCGGTATGGCAGAATTTTCTCATCAATTCCATTGTCAGAAAATAATAAGCTGCTACATACCTCTTTGCAGATTAATCTGCCCGCTGTCCCCTGATCTGAAGTTTACCTCTCCTCAGATGGCCGAGAAACAGCAATATGATCTTAACTACTCCGGCTAAAATCATAGAAAAACTCAGGTAGATTCTTCTTCAAATTCTACCAGAGAAGGAATAACACACTCCGGTGCTATTATAAAATAACAAACTTTTGATTGAAGGTATGAAACTAAGTATAATCACCACAGTCCTCTCACACATCCTATCTATTCGTTGGGTGCAAGAGAATGACTGGTAATGGCAGTTAGGGGAGGAGCTATATAGCAGCTCTGCTGGGTGAATCCTCTTGCACTTCCTGTTGGGGAGGAGTTAATATCCCATAAGTAATGGATGATCCGTGGACTGGATACACTTAACAAGAGAAATGTATATTGTGTTGAAAAATGTATATTAGGAGCTGTAATGCAATTGATAAACACAAATGGAAAGATTGCAATTTATCCCTATATCAGTTGAAGTTCTTGACTGATTTAGGATTCAGAGTCAACTTTCGTTTGACATTTGACATGTTGATATAATTTGTTAAAACTTAGCTCCTTTCCATGAGAACATTTTGAGGTAGGCTCAGAAGCGTGCACAGTATGATAAATATAACATTGTTAAAAACATTTTTTGCAAACACTGCTACAAATAATGCTTATGCTGTCATAGAAAGGTGGGAAGCTTTATAAAAGGATCCCAAGAAAAGTAGGCAAATTTGATACTGCAGCTAAATTATTAAAAAAGAAATAAAAAAATATATAAATATATACACACACACACACATATATATATATATATATATATATATATATATATATATATATATATATATATATATATATATATATATATATATATATATATATATATATATATATATATATATATATATATACACACACACACACATATATATACAGTGGGGCAAAAAAGTATTTAGTCAGCCACCAATTGTGCAAGTTCTCCCACTTAAGAAGATGAGAGAGGCCTGTAATTTTCATCATAGGTATACCTCAACTATGAGAGACAAAATGTGGAAACAAATCCAGACAGACAATCACATTGTCTTATTTGGAAAGAATTTATTTGCATATTTTGGTGGAAAATAAGTATTTGGTCATCTACAAACAAGCAAGATTTCTGGCCCTCACAGACCTGTATCTTCTTCTTTAAGAGGCTCCTCTGTCCTCCACTGATTACCTGTATTAATGGCACCTGTTTGAACTTGTTATCAGTATAAAAGACACCTGTCCACAACCTCAAACAGTCACACTCCAAACTCCAATGGTGAAGACCAAAGAGCTGTCGAAGGACACCAGAAACAAAATTGTAGACCTGCACCAGGCTGAGAAGACTGAATCTGCAATAGGCAAGCAGCTTGGTGTGAAGAAATCAACTGTGGGAGCAATAATTAGAAAATGGAAGACATGCAAGACCACTGATAATCTCCCTCAATCTGGGGCTCCATGCAAGATCTCACCCCGTGGGGTCAAAATGATCACAAGAACCGTGAGCAAATATCCCAGAACCATACCTAGTGAATGACCTGCAGAGAGCTGGGACCAACGTAACAAAGGCTACCATCAGTAACACACTACGCCACCAGGGACTCAGATCCTGCAGTGCCAGGCGTATCCCCCTGCTTAAACCAGTACATGTCCGGGCCCATCTGAAGTATGCTAGAGAGCATTTGGATGATCTAGAAGCGGATTGGGAGACTGTCATATGGTCAGATGAAACCAAAGTAGAACTGTTTGGTAGAAACACAACTCGTTGTGTTTGGAGGAGAGAGAATGCTGAGTTGCAACCAAAGAACACCATACCTACTGTGAAGCATGGGGGCGGCAACATCATGCTTTGGGGCTGTTTCTCTGCAAAGGGAACAGGACGACTGATCCGTGTACATGAAAGAATGAATGGGGCCATGTATTGTGAGATTGTGAGTGCAAACCTCCTTCCATCAGCAAGGGCATTGAAGATGAAACGTGGCTGGGTCTTTCAGCATGACAATGATCCCAAACACACCGCCCAGGCAATGAAGGAGAGGCTTTGTAAGAAGCATTTCAAGGTCCTGGAGTGGCCTAGCCAGTCTCCAGATCTCAACTCCATAGAAAAACTTTGGAGGGAGTTGAAAGTCTGTGTTGCCCAGCGACAGCCCCAAAACATCACTGCTCTAGATGAGATCTGCATGCAGGAATGGGCCAACATACCAGCAACAGTGTGTGACAACCTTGTGAAGACTTACAGAAAACGTTTGACCTCTGTCATTGCCAACAAAGGATATATAACAAAGTATTGAGATGAACTTTTGATATTGACCAAATACTTATTTTCCACCATAATTTGCAAATAAATTCTTTCCAAATCAGACAATGTGATTGTCTGGATTTGTTTCCCCATTTTGTCTCTCATAGTTGAGGTATACCTATGATGAAAATTACAGGCCTCTCTCAAGTGGGAGAACTTGCACAATTGGTGGCTGACTAAATACTTTTTTGCCCCACTGTACATATATATATATATATATATATATATATATATATATATATATATATATATATATATATATATATATATATATATATATATATATATATATATATATATATACACACACATATATATATATATATATATATACATACACACACACATATATATATATATACATATATATATATATATATATATATATACATATATATATATATACACACATATATATACACACACATATATACATACAACCAAAAGTAAGTAGTTTTGTGCAATCTATGAAGAACTGTTTAAGATAATGTAAAGTTTAACCCCTTAAAGACAAGGCCATTTTTCAATTTCTTCCCTTAAGGACCAGGGCTATTTTTACATTTCTGCGGTGTTTATGTTTAGCTGTAATTTTCCTCGTACTCATTTACTGTACCTACACATATTATATACCATTTTTCTCACCATTAAATGGACTTTATAAAGATATCATTATTTTCATCATATCTTATAATGTACTATTAAAAAAATTATAAAATATGAGGAAAAAAATGGAAAAAACACACTTTTTCTAACTTTGACCCCCAAAATCTGTTACACATCTACAACCACCAAAAAACACCCATGCTAAATAGTTTCTAAATTTTGTCCTGAGTTTAGAAACACCCAATGTTTACATGTTCTTTGCTTTTTTTGCAAGTTATAGGGCAATAAGTACAAGTAGCACTTTGCTATTTCCAAGCCACTTTTTTTCAAAATTAGCGCTAGTTACTTTGGGACACTGATATCTTTCAGGAATCCCTGAATATCCCTTGACATGTATATATATATATATTTTTTTTAGAAGACATCCCAAAGTATTGATCTAGGCCCATTTTGGTATATTTCATGCCACCATTTCACCGCCAAATGAGATCAAATAAAAAAAATTGTTCACTTTTTCACAAACTTTAGGTTTCTCACTGAAATTATTTGCAAAGAACTTGAATGGTTGTAAACACTTCTCTGGTATCCCCTTTGTTCAGAAATAGCAGACACATATGGCTTTGATGTTGCTTTTTGGTAATTAGAAGGCTGCTAAATGCCACTGAGCACCACATGTGTATTATGCCCAGCAGTCAAGGGGTTAATTAGGGAGCATGTAGGGAGCTTCTAGGGTTAATTTTAGCTTTAGTGTAGTGTAATAGACAACCCCAAGTATTGATCTAGGCCCATCTTGGTATATTTCATGCCATCATTTCACCGCCAAATGCGATCAAATGAAAAAAAAAACGTTAAATTTTTCACAATTTTAGGTTTTTCACTGAAATTATTTACAAACAGCTTGTGCAATTATGGCACAAATGGTTGTAAAAGCTTCTTTGGGATCCCCTTTGTTCAGAAATAGCAGACATATATGGCTTTGGTGTTGCTTCTTGGTAATTAGAAGGCCGCTAAATACCGCTGCGCATCACACGTGAATTATGTCTAGCAGTGAAGGGGTTAATTAGGTAGCTTGCAGGGTTAATTTTAGCTTTAATGTAGAGATCAGCCTCCCACCTGACACATCACACCCCCTGATCCCTCCCAAACAGCTCTCTTAACTCCCCCAGCCCACAATTGTCCCCGCCATCTTAAGTACTGGCAGAAAGTCTGCCAGTACTAAAATAAAAAGGTATTTGATTTTTTTTATAGTATATTTACTTATGCTGATGTGTAGGATCCCCCCTTAGCCCCCAACCTCCCTGTCTGCCAGTACCCAGTTTACTAAAAAAATTGCTTTTTTAATTTTATTAATTTTTTCTGTAGTGTAGCTTCCCCCCAGCCAAAGACCAACCCCCACACCCCCTTCCAGATCCCTTAGATGTCTTTTTTAAAATTAATTTTTACCCCACTCTATCCCACTTTTTTTAAAACAAAATTTCTGTAGTGTAGCCGTTCCCACCCGCTTCCATCCCGTGCACGCGCCCTCCCCCGCCCTCCCGTGCGCGCCCCCGCCAAGCACGCCCATGATCCCGCCCCCCCTCGACATCATATGGCCCATCGATGGCCGCCCACCCTCCTCCCACGTAAGCTCCCACCCACCAACGATACCGGCCATCGATGTCCAGTGCAGAGAGGGCCTCAGAGGGGCTCTCTCTGCATCGGATGGACAAGGGGTGTTATTGCAGGATGCCTCGATATCGAGGCATCACTGCAATAACCGGAAAGCGGCTGGAAGCGAGCAGGATCTCTTCCAGACGCTTTAAACCCCTAATGTCGTACAGGGTACGTCGCTGGTCTTTAAAGACCAGGTTGTGTGCGACGTACCCTGTACGACATGCGTCGTTAAGGGGTTAATTAATAAGTGCCTGGTTTTTAAAAATACTCTTAAAAACAGGGATCGCCGGTTTGCTTTCAATAAAACAAAGGTAAGTATTTTTACAAATCAGCTTTATTGTAAAGTTTAATGAATGAAAGTACATTCACTTTAAGTAGTTTCTATAGGTTTCATTTTAACAGACATTGTATCCATATTTTACTTTGTTGCATCTTAAAGATGGCACTTCAAAATGTATTACACTTTTTAAATTGATAACATGCAGATTTCAGCCCTAAATAGACTTTTTCTTTTTCTTTCAGGCCACCTATAGCTGTGGGAGTTGTCATTATTAGCCAGTGAATATTGATAATGCTGTATCAATTTCATTTTTTTTTCATACAGCTTCTGCTTATAATCTCTTTATTTGTATGAAAAAATTGTTCAATGAGTTTAAATTATTTTACATGTGTGATAGAAACTAGATATGTGCAAAAATTAATTTTGTCTGAAAGATACGTTTCAGATTTTTTCAAAATGTTTGGTTTCATCTATGCATGCATGTCGGATTTGGATTTGTTACTGTTATTTCCAACAGGAGCAACTATTAAAGATAATTGATATTAACAAAAATCTTACATTATTGGATTCAAACAATTTAAAGAGCCTATTTTTCAATGTTACCAGAACATACAACAAGGGACAAGGGATTTGTTCCCAATGATCCACTTTACCTGCTGGAGTGTATTAAAGTGTTTACAAGTAGCTCCTTTACCCTTATATTGGCATTTTAAATAGTTGATTTAGCCTGTGGTATTCCCCACCTATGCTGAAAGTTTGTGGCCGCAGGTCCAAGCTATAGATAAGCTTTGTAAACACAGCCAGCAGAAGAAATTACACTCCCAGTGGGATATAGCAGAGATAAGGTAATAAAATGTTGATTTTCCATTGTTCTCTCCAAGTATTGGTGATTGGTTTACAGACAGATATAAGATAAAGAAGCATGTATATGTACACAATGTGATAAAGTAATGATATCTGATTTTATAACTACAAGCTCAACCTATTTTATTAAGTTGTGGCTTAAAAACACAAAATCAGAGCTTTAATATACACAAATAAACCTTAAAACCAAATGTTCGCACATTTTTTACTCTGTAGTTGGTAAAAAAGCAATTGTAAACACATTAAGGGAAAAACAATTTTACAGTATACTATCCCTTTAAGTGCCTGACCAGCTGTCCTTAACATCAGTCATTTATAATACTGTGGCAGGATTGGACAGGGGACATTGAACACACGAATGGTCAGATCCTCTGTAATCAGTACAAACAAAGGAACTTATTAACCAAACAATATAACTCCTCCCCTTGCATCTTTTTTGGCACCAAATGAATGAATGAATGAACCAATCGATTTAATCAAGCAATCTTGATTTTATTGCCGTTTTGTCCAATAATGTATTCAGCTGTTCATATATCAAACGACTCGTCAAAGCAGCAAAATTCAAAGTAATTTGCATTTGTCCGAAGCTCAAATGCACATCTTTAATACAAAACTTTTTATCACACTGCCCCTTTTTATATGTTAATTTTCTTTATTATTTTGATTTTCTTCTTCAGGGACATAGTAAGTTAAATGTATATAAGAAACAATTATAATACATTTTTTGTTTTTTGCAAAATTACATGACAAACTGTAAAACTCTTCAAAACAAACTATAAAACTCTTCAAAACAAGTAGACCCCTTCATGCTACAGAGGGCCCGATGTATCAAGCCGTTCTCCTCCCTTTGACTGCAGTCAGGATTTATCAAGCAGTGGTCCCTTTGACTGCAGTCAGGATTTATCAAGCAGTGGTCATCAGACTTCTGCTTCCCTACCCTGTTCTCCACCTCTTAGGTGTGTGATTGGCTGTGAGCGGGCAGGGTCGCACGCAAGCACAAAGGAGCACTCGCATGCAATGTTAATTCGGACAGAGGTTTGCTCGGGTTGACAGGGCTGAATATGTACGCCCCTGTCCGCAATGGATTGATAAATCAAGCCCTAAGTGTTTATCAAATTCCCAACTGCTGAGGCCTGCTAGGGATAGATGTGTGACTGGGTTATATTTGCAAAATCTGCCATGTGCACATCCAATTCTCAGAATCAAAAAAAAACCTCACAAATTTTCAGAGATAAATAAGTAAAATCTGAGGCAAACTAAACAATGCAAATATACTGCACAGTTCTTTTACTATCCATAATTAAACATTTTATATTCCAGATTCAGAATGTTTACAGCCCATTTCAGGATAACTTATCAAAATGTCACTAGTGACATTAACCTTTAAAATACTGCATGCTACAATGGTACAATCTTACAAAGCCACATTATAAATGGTAAATGTCAAATCTTAATATGTTTAGAATGTCAACATTAACTACTAGGTAGTGCTCTCAAGTTGCAAAGATAAATAAAGGGACAGTCTACACCAGAATTTTTATTATTTGAAAAGATAGATAATCCCTTTATTACCCATTTACCAGTTTTGCATAACCAACACTGTTAAATTAATATATATGTTTTACCTCTGTGATTACCTTGTATCTAAGCCTCTGCAAACTGCTCCCTTATCTCAGTGCTTTTGACAGACATGCAGTTTAGCCAATCAGTGCAGACTCCTAAATAACTCCACGGGAGTGAGCACAATGTTATCTATATGACACACATGAACTAATACTGTCTAACTGTGAAAAACGTTTAAAATGCTCTGAGCTAGGAGGCGGTTTTCAATGGTTTAGAAATCAGTTTGAGCCTACCTAGGTTTAGCTTTTCAAAAATACCACCAAGGGAACAAAGCAAATTTGATGATAAAAGTACATTGGAAAGTTGTTTAAAATTGCACACCCTATCTGAATCAAGAAAGTTTAATTTTGACTAGACTGTCCCTTTAAGGTATGGTTGCACTCCCCAGACAACATTCTAAAATTCTGCCATTGTTAAGAAGACATTGTTTTAATATTCACATTTGAAATGTTCACTGTTTGAAGAGACAGTATTTCAGGGCCATGCTAGTGTGGCATGAACATTTTAAAGTTACTGTCTCTGGCTACATTTTCACCTGGATAGCTTTTTAAAATAAACGTGAAAGGGACATTTTATCCTAATTCATTACATCACTTTGTTTAACCCCTATGCAGGCCTTGAAAACAAAGTTATAAAGGACCACTAGAGTATAATCGCATAATCCGTAAATGCATAATAAAAAGGCAATGCCAAAAGCATTTCATTTGAATTTCAAATTAGTAGATTTCTTCCTGACAAATTTTAAAGTTAGTTCTATTTTCCCTCCCACTGCATCATGTGACCACCATCAGCCAATCACAAATGCATATATGTATATTCTGTGAATTTTGCACCTGCTCGGTAGGTGCTGGTGCCTCATAAAGTGAGCATATAAAAAGTATTGTGCACATTTAGATAATAAAAGTGAATTTGAAGGCAGTGTGGAATCTTAATCATGAAAATGTAATTTTTGACTTGTGTCACTATTAAGATCATCATATGCCTGCCTCCCTATTGCTCCCAAACAGTACACAGCATGTGATTGGTTTCCTACGTTTGTGCACTGTTTTAGATTGGCTATGCTTGTGAGCATGACTTTACCTATGTGTTTAACCCCATTTCTATAAACAAAGACTTGTTTAATAATAAAAATACTCCAAAAAAATTGATTATAAATGTCTTCTTCTGGGAGAGGAGGATGCACAAGGTAAGTGATGCTAAAGAGTAAAAATATTCTATAAACTAATTTTTTGAGCAGAAAATAAAAGCTATTTAAAGAGACATGAAAGTCAGTGTTAAACATTTTCATGATTAAAATACAGGGAGTGCAGAATTATTAGGCAAATTAATATTTTGACCACATCATCCTCTTTATGCATGTTGTCTTACTCCAAGCTGTATAGGCTCGAAAGCCTACTACCAATTAAGCATATTAGGTGATGTGCATCTCTGTAATGAGAAGGGGTGTGGTCTAATGACATCAACACCCTATATCAGGTGTGCATAATTATTAGGCAACTTCCTTTCCTTTGGCAAAATGGGTCAAAAGAAGGACTTGACAGGCTCAGAAAAGTCAAAAATAGTGAGATATCTTGCAGAGGGATGCAGCACTTTTAAAATTGCAAAGCTTCTGAAGCGTGATCATCGAACACTCAAGCGTTTCATTCAAAATAGCCAACAGGGTCGCAAGAAGCGTGTGGAAAAACCAAGGTGCAAAATAACTGCCCATGAACTGAGAAAAGTCAAGCGTGCAGCTGCCAAGATGCCACTTGCCACCAGTTTGGCCATATTTTAGAGCTGCAACATCACTGGAGTGCCCAAAAGCACAAGGTGTGCAATACTCAGAGACATGGCCAAGGTAAGAAAGGCTGAAAGACGACCACCACTGAACAAGACACACAAGCTGAAACGTCAAGACTGGGCCAAGAAATATCTCAAGACTGATTTTTCTAAGGTTTTATGGACTGATGAAATGAGAGTGAGTCTTGATGGGCCAGATGGATGGGCCCGTGGCTGGATTGGTAAAGGGCAGAGAGCTCCAGTCCGACTCAGACGCCAGCAAGGTGGAGGTGGAGTACTGGTTTGGGCTGGTATCATCAAAGATGAGCTTGTGGGGCCTTTTCGGGTTGAGGATGGAGTTAAGCTCAACTCCCAGTCCTACTGCCAGTTTCTGGAAGACACCTTCTTCAAGCAGTGGTACAGGAAGAAGTCTGCATCCTTCAAGAAAAACATGATTTTCATGCAGGACAATGCTCCATCACACGCGTCCAAGTACTCCACAGCGTGGCTGGCAAGAAAGGGTATAAAAGAAGAAAATCTAATGACATGGCCTCCTTGTTCACCTGATCTGAACCCCATTGAGAACCTGTGGTCCATCATCAAATGTGAGATTTACAAGGAGGGAAAACAGTACACCTCTCTGAACAGTGTCTGGGAGGCTGTGGTTGCTGCTGCACGCAATGTTGATGGTGAACAGATCAAAACACTGACAGAATCCATGGATGGCAGGCTTTTGAGTGTCCTTGCAAAGAAAGGTGGCTATATTGGTCACTGATTTGATTTTGTTTTGTTTTTGAATGTCAGAAATGTATATTTGTGAATGTTGAGATGTTATATTGGTTTCACTGGTAAAAATAAATAATTGAAATGGGTATATTTTTGTTTTTTGTTAAGTTGCCTAATAATTATGCACAGTAATAGTCACCTGCACACACAGATATCCCCCTAAAATAGCTATAACTAAAAACAAACTAAAAACTACTTCCAAAACTATTCAGCTTTGATATTAATGAGTTTTTTGGGTTCATTGAGAACATGGTTGTTGTTCAATAATAAAATTAATCCTCAAAAATACAACTTGCCTAATAATTCTGCACTCCCTGTAGAACTTACAATTTTAAAGGACCAGTAAATACAGTAGATTTGCATATTCAACAAATGCATGATAAAAAGACAATGCAATAGCACATAGGGGCCCATTTATCAAGCTCTGTATAGAGGTTGAAGGGCCGTGTTTCTGGCGAGCCTTCAGACTTGCCAGAAACACCAGTTATGAAGCAGCAGTCTAAAGACCGCTGCTCTATAACCTGTCCGCCTGCTCTTAGGAGGCGAACAGAGATCTCGTGAAATCAACCGGATCGAATACAATCGGGTTGATTGACACCCCCTGCTAGTGCCGATTGGCTGCGAATCTGCAGGGGGCGGCGTTGCACCAGCAGCTCACAAGAGCTGCTGGTGCAATGCTGAATGCAGAGAGCGGATTGCTCTCCGCATTCAGCATTGTCTGTCTGACTTGTTCCGCTGATCGGATTATGTCGGACAGACATTTCATAAATAGGCCCCATAGTCTGAACTTCAAATGAATAAGACTTTTTTTTTCTGAGTGTGTCAAAAGTGTCAAAGTTATGTCTATTTCCACTCCCCCTGTATCATGTGAGAGCCAATCACAAATGCATATACGTATTTTCTGTTAATTCTTGCACATGCTCAGTAGGATCTGGTGACTCAAAAATTGTCAATATAAAAAAAATGGTGCACTTTTTGTTAATGGAAGTAAATCGGAAAGTTGTTTAAAATTGCAATCTCTATAGGAATCGTGAAAGTTTCATTTTGATTTTTAATTTTTTTAATTGTTTCAATTATCAAATGTATTTCCTTTTCTTGGTATCCTTTGTGGTCATTGGCACACCGGATGTGAGCTAGGTCTCAGCAGTATATTGATGCTCTGTTGATAACATTAAAGGGACATGAAACTCAAAATGATTTCTTTTGTGATTCAGATAGAAATTACAATTTTAAAAATGTTTCCAATTGACTTCTAATATCATATTTGCTTTGTTTTCTTGTTATTAATTGTTGAAGGGATATCTAGATAGGTAGCATGCACACCTAGAACACAGGAAATAGTGCTGCCATCTAGTGCTTTTGCATATGTATAATATTGTTGCAAAACTACTGCCATATATTACTGCTGATACTGGTGAACTTACCTTGCTGCTTTTCAACAAAGGAAAACAAGAAAACAAAGTAGTTTGATAATAGCAGTACATTGGAAAGTTATTTAAAATAGTATGCCCTATCTGAAACATGAAAATCATTTTAAATGTATGTACCTTTAAAGGGGCACTAAAATCAAAATTAAATTTTCATGATTAGGATAGGAGCATGCAATTTAAAATAAAATCCAGTTTACTTCCACTATCAGATTATGCACAGTCTTTTTATATGCACACTTTCTGAGGCACCTGTTTAAGCACTCACAGTATAAACGTATATGCGTTTTGTGATTAACTGATAGCTATCACATGATACAGGGGCAGGGAAAATGGAAACAACTAAAATTTGTCAGAAATATATCTACTGCTCATTTGAAATTCAGAATAAGTGTATTGTGTTTTTATTATGCATTTATACTGTATTTAATAGTCCTTTAATAGACCTTTGCAAGAGTTAAACACATAGTTATATGCAGGCAATAGTGCAATAATAAAATTGCTTTAACACAAAGCATTTTCTTTTTGCCATTTTATATCATTTTTTTATTATGGACACCAAAATAAACTTTATGAGACTTTCAAAATTAATTCTATTGTCAAATTTTACAAATTATTTTTATATGCACAATTTCTGAAACACCAGCTCCTACTGAGCATGTGCACAAGCTCACAGTGTATACATATACTAGTCTGTGATTGGCTGATGGCTGTCACATGATAAAGGGGGCCGGCTAATGGGTAAAAATACATTTTCCAGAAGAAAAAAAACTAATGCTTATTTGAGATTCAGAGTGTGCTGTCGCTTTGTCTTATTATGCACTTGTTTAATAATGAAATTCTACTGTATGTAATGGTCCTTTAGCCGGCATTTTAACAAACAGACATACAGGTATGTTGTATATACTTCGTTTGTTTGAATTTAACAAATAGGGAATAAGTTAGAATCGGCTGAATTTGTTCAATCAAAGCAGTACGCAGGCAGGAGGTCGCCTTTGAGCGCATAGTGTTTCTGCAATCCTGATGTGATTTAGATTGAACAGGCTAAAGTGATATACAGATAGCTTTTTTATAAACTTATACCTATATAGTTTATGACCACCACTACCCCCTTGTCCACATGGCCCTTATGTTTTTAATTTAAGGACACTTAATTTGGAGTACTGATAATAAGGGGGGTGGAAGTGAAAATACCCAACTCTAATACACCTCATTAGTGTCTGGTATTTTGTCCTGTCTATTTGTATATCTGTTAAATAAAGTGTTATTTTAATTTCATTATATATTAGACATACAGGTAGACCTTATTTTACAATGGTTCAATTTAAACCGTTTCACAATAGTGCCTATTCCTAGTGATCACATGACCACTATTCAGGAAGTTATTCCACTCTCCATAAGAAACCAAAATAATTGAAGAAAAGTTTTACCTACCACCTGCAATTATAGTACAGCACTGTAATACCGTGTAAAACACAAGAGTAGTTTGACATTTGTTTGCTTTCTTAAAAGGCCAATACAGTGATCTTTAAAAAAAATTGCTATCATGCATATAAAAGAGCAGTAACACATTAAAAAATATTTTTTTTATGCTGGCCTTTTTGATATTGAAGCTAACATGAAGTGTATGTCTGTGAGGATGTTAAAAAAAAAAAAAAAAAAAAAAAAAAAAAGTTCTAAAATGTCCTTTTTTTTGGAGCGAAAACAGAAGAAAGATTCCCCACTGGCTGTTAAACAGAGATGCATAAAAATGTTTTATTGCTGTTATTACATTTACAGCATTAATTTGGGGGGTTTAAATATAATATCTTATAACACAAATAATATATATTAAGTTATAACATATTATTTTACATTACTAATGCCAATTTTGAGAGGGGCCCAGAACCTAACTCATTTACTTCCCATTGACTTACATTATATAACTGGGTTAATTTACATTATTTTTACAACAGAACCCTGGTGTAAACTGAGGGCTACTTGTATATTCCTTGCTATTCTCCATGTAATAGCAAATTAATAAATATATATATTTAGGCATTTACAATAATAGTCAGACCTAAACTACCTAATATCCCCACTGCTAATGCAAATAATGATTTTCCTATCATGATTGTTGATGCAAAACTGATAATTCACCTTCAAAAGAGCAAATTACTACATATATGATTAGGGATGAGGGGGTAGATAAACAGAATTTCACAGAAAATTAGCTAAAATTACCTGGGTAAAATTAAAACAAGCACATATTTTCAGATGTATTTTACAGCAATATGAAGCAAAATAAACAATGAATGTATAATGCAACAAAGTTTCACTTTTAATAATAAAACATTTTATGTGTTGTTGAAATGTTGAGTTTAAAGTTATAATAAATTTCAGACTTTAATAATGGTGCAATGAAAAATATTTTAGTGTACAAGCAAAACAGCATAATTTTTTATTTTCTCAAAAAGTTTATATGTAGATTTTATAATACAAGATTTATAATCCTACTTGGTATCTTCTGTTCCTCTGTCCCCCTTCATTTCCTCTTTTGGCTAGGCTGTAACAAAGAGAGCAGTCCCACCCATTTTTTACATAGGCTTCCTAAAGACTTTCAAAGGGCTGGACTTCAAGAGTGTCATATGACACACACACTGATTGGATGTTCATTGGAATTGTCATAAAAAATGAATTCATCCAGGTGGGCCGGCATAAGATTGTAATAGAAACATTACTATAGTTATATAGTATAGGCATGGGTTTAAAAGGCCACTAAACCCAAAATGTTTCTTTCATGATTCAGATAGAACATACAAATTTAAACAACATTACAATTTACTTCTATTATTTATTTTGCTTCATTTTTTAGATATCCTTATTTGAAGAAAAAGCAATGCACATGGGTGAGCCAATCACATGAGGCTTCTATGTGCAGCAACCAATCAGCAGCTACTGAACATATCTAGATATGCTTTTCAGCAATGAATATCAAGAGAATAAAACAAATTAGATAATAGAAGTAAATTAGAAAGATGTTTAAAAATGCATTCTCTTTCTAAATCATGAAAGAAAGAATGTGGGTATCATGGCCCTTTAACCCTTTTCACAAATAGATAATAATAATAATAAAAAAGGTACACATATATATTTTTAATGGCAAAGAATATATAGGATTTGAATAGCTAAAGTTTACCATCACTTTAATAGTCCTTTAAAGGGAAAGTCTACTCCAGAATTTGTGTTTAAAAATATAGATAATTCCTTTATGATCAATTTCACAGTTTTGCATAACCAACAAGTTAATACAATATACGTTTTACCTCTGTGATCACCTTGTATCTATGTCTCTGCAGGTTGCCCCCTTATTTCAGTGCTTTTGACAGTCATGTATTTTAGCCAATAAGTACTGACTCAACTCTACAGGAGTGAGCACAATGTTCTCTATATGGCACATATAAACTAGCGCTGTCTAGCTGTGAAAAACTTTAAAAATGCATTCAGATAAGAGGCAGCATTCAACAACTTTATTATTATCATATGAGCCTACCTGGGTTTAGCTTTCAACAAAGAATACACTCCAATACCCATTGCAACAACACATCCAGCCATAGGCTCATCCAGCTGGCTCTTGCGACAAGTATGAAACTAAACAGTAGTGTGAAGACTATATATTCCAACGGCGTTGAAATTAGCATATGAGCCTACCTAGGTTTAGATTTCAACAAAAAATACCAACAGAACAAAGCAAATTTGATGATAAAAGTAAATTGGAAAGTTGTTTAAAATTGCATGCCCTATCTGAATCATTAAAGTTTAATTCTGACTAGACTGCCCTTTAAAAGGGACAATCAATTCAATGTTTTATTGTTTAAAAAGATAGATAATCCCTTTATTACCCATTCCCCAGTTTTGTACAGAAACATGATTATATTAAAACAGTTTTACCTCTGTGATTACCTTGTGTCTAAGCATCTTCTGACGGCCCCCTAATCACATGACTTTATTATCTATTTACTTGCATTTAAGCAAATTAGTGCTGTGTTGTACAAACCCACGGGCGTGAGCACAATGTTATCTATATGGCTCACATGAACTAGCACTCCCTGTTGTGAAAAGCTAAAAAAAAAAGCATGTGATAAGTGGCAGATATTTAGAGGTTTAAATGTTATAATAAAGTATATTAATATAACAATGTTGGTTGTGCAAAGCTGGCAAATAGGTAATAAATGGATTATCTCTTTTTAAACAAAAAGTTTTGTGTTGACTGTCCCTTTAAGGGGAATTTTTATGTCCCTTTAAAGGGACACTGAACCCAGTTTTTTTTCTTTCGTGATTCAGATAGAGCATGACATTTTAAGCAACTTTCTAATTTATGTTTTCTTCATTCTCTTGCTATCTTTATTTGAAAAAGAAGGCATCTAAGCTTTTTTTTTATTATTCAGAACTCTGGACAGCACTTTTTATTGGTGGATGAATTTATCCACCAATCAGCAAGAACAACCCAGGTTGTTCACCAAAAATGGGCCGGTATCTAAACTTACATTCTTGCATTTAAAATAAAGATACCAAGAGAATGAAGAAATTTTGATAATAGGAGTAAATTAGAAAGTTGCTTAAAATGTCATGCTCTATCTGAATCACAAAATAAATTTGTTGGGTTCAGTGTCCCTTTAAGAGTAATTTTTCTTTTTAAATAGAAGCCATTATGTCAATTCAAAATAGCACTCTAAAGCATTTTTTTGCCATTTTTTTGTATGTCACTTATGTTTGCTAATAAAGATACAAAAACAAACTCACTAAGAGTCTTTGTTACATACATTTATTTGTATAACATCTTACATGACAAAAAATTGACTAAATAATTTAAACATTAATTGATAAAGAAAAAAACAAAGCAAATATTTTGTATGGTCTCTGTTTGCGAAGGCATGCATAATCTGCTAGTACACATACTAATGTGATCTAAGGAATTGTATTTACTAAAATAGGTTAATTTTATTGCAAGATACTTTTGTCACCATTAATATATTAAGATTTTCTTCTCTAATGCATTCCATACATATAGACTATAAAGCATGTTTTTGTATGTCACTTATGTTTGCTAATAAGGGTACAAAAACAAACTCACTAAGAAAGTCTTTGTTAGACATTTAGTTGTACTTGTATGACACCTTACAAGACAGAACATTAACTAACTGATTTAATCATGAATTTATAAAGAAAAAACGTAAAAGCAAACGTTCTCCGTTTGTGAAGTCATGCATAATCTGCTAGTACACACACTAATGTGATCTAAGATTTCCTTAAAGCTTAATTACAATGAATTGTATTTGCTCAAATAGGTTAATTTGATTGCAAGATACATTAGTGACCATTAAATATTAAGATTTTCTTCAGTAATTACACTCCATACATATAGAAAATAAAACATATTTCTCTAAGTAAGAGAGTATAAAAAAGGATTTGGAGAAGCATGTTCAAATATTTACAGATCAATAGTTGTGCAGTCCTAATACTATACAGTTTAAAGTCCAGTTGTTTTCACAACGTTTCCTGAAATGAAATCTAATACAGTCCATTCACCTACTAAGGGATTAAGACTATGTCATGTGGAGGTTACGCACTGTTTGGTACATGTCTAGCCAAGCACAAAATATATTACAGGGGAAGTATGTTTGTACTACTTACTGGCTTGGTCTGGCAGAAATAATACGACCTGAGGCAGTTATAGTAAAATACATCTATTTCAAACACAGTTTTCTCATATAAAAAGTAGTAACATGTCTGGTAAATCAAGGTTTAGAAACATGACTTTTCAGGGATTGCCTACCAAAAAAATAGATAAGGTCAAAATGTAAAAGGGGCATTGAACAGTAAATAAATGCTAGATCTACTTATATATTCAATGCAAAGATTGCCCTGAAAATAATATTTATATGCATCTTTTGAAATTATATTAGTTGCTTAAATATTGTTTAAAGGGACATGAAACATTTTTTCCCCATGATTCAGATAGAGCATGCAGTTTTAAACAACTTTCTATGGTACTCCTATTATCAAAATGTATTTGTTCTCTTGGTATCTTCTGTTGAAAAGCAGATATTTAAGCTCAGGAGCACACGTGTCTGGAACACTATATGGCAGCAGTTTTACAAGCAAAGTTGATAATAGAAGAAAACTGGAAACTTTAAAAATTGTATGCTCTGTCTGAATCAGAAAAGAAAATGTTTGTGTTTCATATCCCTTTAATATTCAATGGGCACTACCATGTGGAAACATAAGTTTATCTTATCAAATCTTCTGCAGAGGACAATTATGGACAGGTAAAATGTGCAAACAATGGCTAGGTGGAATAGTAATGTGAAGTCAGCCGGGTGAATTTCACGGTCTAAGAATTACAAATTGCTCAGTGTTCAGAGCTACATTACATGAAAAGTAGGCAAAATAAACATTAAAAATAAAGTGCAAAGTTGTGTCATTATGTATAACTAAACATTTTATATAAAAAAAATGTTAAGGTGTTTACTGTCCCTTTAAGCAACAGTGCAATAATAAAAAAACACTAATGCATCAGAACATTTTGTTATTGTAACTTTATGTCCCTTTAAGAACCAAGTTCTCTCTAGATAAGATAATGTTTTCACCATCTAAAGTAAAGAAACCCTGCCTGAGCTTACCACTATCACAAGAGCCTCAGACAGTAGTCTAGGTTGTCTAATGTTTAATCCATCCTATACAGATTTTAAATACAAAGCATCTTACAGAAGGGTAATGAACCATTAAAATCGTTCTTAATATCTAATCAGTTAACAGTAATATATTGTTTGGTAATCAGTAAACTACTAAACTCAACAATAATCAAGTGATTGATAACAGAGTCTTAAAGGCTCAGTCATGTATTATTTAGGCACTTGCATTTGTCTTCTTAAAGGGACAGTATACACTCATTTTCATATAACTGCATGTAATAGTATCTGTGCATCTTATTCTTTATAGTAGTGTCTGATATAAAAATCCAGTATAAAACTGTTTGAAAACTTATTTAGAAGCTCTCAGTTTAACTCTGTTGAAAAGGTAGTTGGAAAGCCCACTGCAAGTGGGAAATAAAACACTCCCCCCACCCCCTTCTTTTGCATATGAAAAGACCCTTTACACAAACAGGAGCAAGCCTGAGTAGGTATACATCAGTATTCTCATAAAACTTTGGAGCTTGGTTATGAGTCTTAAAATCAGAGCAATGTTATTTAAAAATAAGCAAAACTATACATTTAAAAAAAAAAAAAAAACTAACTTTATGGGCTATATAAATAGATCATCTACAAAACATTTATGCAAAGAAAAAAACAGTGTATAATGTCCCTTTAAAGGGATATGAAACCCACAATTCTTATATTTCATGATTCAGATAGAGCATGCAATTTTAAATAACTTTCTAATTTACTTCTATTATCAATTTTCTTTGTTCTCTTGGTAACTTTGGTCTAAAAGCAAGAACATAAGCTTAGGACCTGGCCCATTTCTGGAAGGAAAAAATAATAAAGGAGCTATCTAAGTTAAAGTTAACTAGATTCAAACTTTAATAAAAAAAAAATTAAATAAAAAATTATGCAACACATTTCTTAGCTCTTAACAAGTTGTTTCATCAGAAAGAATAACCTGGTCCAGTCATCCGGTGACTGACATCCAGCCTTCCTTATATGCCCTATAGTTTTGCTGGTGCTACCCTGATTGTGAGTTACCTATTGGGATATTTAGGTTACAACAGCATATGAAGAGGAGCTTCCCTAGTGAACTGAAATCCAATTTGTGGCTGGATTGATATATTTTGAAATATTTTCATTATACAATCTTTTGACACCTTTCTTTTGGTATACCATTAGCGCCCTCTAGGTCTTAGTCACTAAGTCTTATAAAAAAAGATATTCAACTCCTGGTTACAACTTCTGCTACTACTAACCATGCTTCCCTCCTGTACCTGCAGCTCTCTGACAAGCCATTATTTTAGGTTACCCCATTACAGAGGCCCATTAATAAAGCCCTGCATCTTTAGACTAGGCGCCACCATTTTGTAGAGTGCATATTGTTATATCCTTTAATTGGTGCAGTCTGCTTTTACAGGTTAGTGATGCTGCAGCCTTTTGACAGCTATTACCTTGCACATTGGGTTAATGTGCAAGGTTTCTGTAAACTACACCTCAGTACAACATTTTGACTCAGGCTATAGACTTGGATAACAGCTCTCCTGTGTCTATATATTGTGCACAGACCCCTTGTTTGAATGTGAATTTGGCCATAATACAGGTTCATTCAATTCCCTGTTTTGCTACGTTTAAAAAAATACCCATACACTCTGAATCTGAGAGTCTGCTTGGTGTTCTCTGCAGTGGTGCTTAATCATCTGTACTCATTTCTTGTCCAGCTCGTGTTTTCTTCTTACTTTCTTCTCATAGAGACACGGTTCTTGTTATTATTAAACTAAAAAATGATTTATTAGGTAGCATCTACACTGCTGTTCCACACATAACCTGTAAAGACACACATTACCCTGTAAAGACCTAAAAAATCATCTTTATTGATTTACAAGAGTCAGCTCTCAAACGACAATGGCTCAGGCCTATACAAAGCCCTAAATCATATATTCATGAAAGAAACGGAAACTTTATAATTTGTCAGAAATAAATCTACTGCTCATTTGAAATTTACAGTGTTATTGCATTGTCTATTATCCAATGTAGTAGAAAAATTACATATTATTAGTTAGAGCATGAATTTCCACTAATTGCTCTGAAACTTTATGGGTTTAACCTTCATGGTCCTGAGCAGCAAACACCCGGTAAGCTAATTGGCAGACACAATCACAAGACTTCATTCACCAATTACTAGCTATGTTCAGCTTGCAGTTTCCAAGCGGGAATTCATCTCAGTGTTTAAACTCAGCAAAGAGATTTAACCTTTTAACGCCGTTATGCCGTTCTATTCCGTCATAATTACACTGGGCTTTAAAGCCGTTATGACGGAATAGAACGTCATAACAAACGGCTGTCCTGAAGCCTTCTGTGCTTCTAGGACTTGATCCCGGTCTGGAGGGCGTTCCTAGGGTTGTAGGGACACCCCCCAGATGCGATCCAATAATTGAAATCTCGCGATCGTATGCAGGTGTTCTGAGGTAGGCACTTTCACCCTGTCACTAAAGGGTTAACACACAGATTAAAGGACCAGTAAATACAGCAGATTTGCATAAACAACAAATGCCTGATAAAACAATGCAATTTCAAAATTGTCTAATTCCACTCCACTTGTATCATGTGACAGTCATCAACCAATCACAATTGCATATAAGTATATTCTGCAAATTCTTGCACATGCTCAGTAGGATCTGATGACGCAAAAAGTGTAAATATATATAAAAAGAATGTGCACATTTTGTTAATGGAAGTAAATTGGAATGTTGTTTAAAATTGCCTGCACTATCTGAATCATGAAAGTTTAATTTTGACTTGAGTGTCCCTTTAAACATAGGGCTCTATTCACAAAGATATACATTGCATGTGATTTGAGATCTAATTATCAATGCATTATGAAGGGCAAACCCCAGTTAGTATCTCTTGCAAGAATAATTGTTAGCCCTGCACAATGCATAGTTAACATGCAATACATCTGCTGCAATTATCCTATTTTAGGGGAGTCGTACAGAGCATTAACTATGGAATGTGCAGGGCAAACTCAGCTCTTTTTGCAGGAGATACTCACTGGGGTTGGTCCTTCATAATGCATAGTTAATGGTGGGAATTGAAATGTTTCAGTTCACCTGTTATCCACCTCTTAAAGGACCACTCAATGCAGTAGAATTGCATAATTAACACGTGTATAATAAAGAAAATGATTTAACACTTATTCTTAATTTCAAATAAGCAGTAGATTTTTTTCTGAATTTTTTCTCCCATTTTCTGGCCCCCTGCATCATGTGACAGACATCAGCCAATCACAGGCTAGTATACGTATACCCTGTGAGCTTGTGCACATGCTCAGTAGGATCTTGTTCCCCAAAAAGTGTGAATGTAAAGAGAATGTGCAAAATTTGATAATGGAAGTAAATTGGAATGTGTCTCAAAACTGCACGCTCTGATTTATAAAAGTTTAGTCTGACTTGAGTGTCCCTTTAATGCACTGGTTTTCAAACCTGTCCTTGGGCCTCCCTAACAGGCCACATTTTGTGGATATCTGAACTAGAGCACAGGTGAAACAATCAGCTGATCAGTAACAATGGGTATTTTACCTGCTCTCATCCTAGGTAATCCTGAAAACCTGGCCTCTTTTGGAGGCCCAAGGACAGGTTTAAAAACCAGTGCTCTAATACAGTGATTTTTAACCTTTTTTTTGCTGTGGCACACTTTTTTACATTAAAAAATCCTGTGGCACACCACCATCCCAAAATTTAAAAAAATTCACACATTGTAGCCTAATACAGCATATATATATATACACATACACACAAACACACACATCCTGTATGTATTGTGCTGTTATGCCATGCCTCCTACAAACTACCCCTGCACTGGGAGTAAAAAACAAGCAAAGTTTAAAAAATATGTCACACTGTTGTCAGTCTGCCGTGGCACACCTGAGGGTCTCTCACGGCACACTAGTGTGCCACGGCACACTGGTTGAAAAACACTGCTCTAATAAAAAGACCCCCCCTAGAGTTTCTCAGTGAGTAGTGCAAAAAATAATATGCTCTTATGAATTAGAGCATGGGATTTTTGTACTAAAATCTCCCTTTAAATGATTATATTTGTGGTCTGTGATATGCCCAATAGTACATTTCAAACAACTTTAAAAACATTTTTTAAACCCACTTCTGCTTGAAGAAATGATAGTCTCTAAGCAATAGTCTGACCCTATTACATGCAACACTGAAACTTTTCATACCAGTAAGTACATAGGTCCCGATCATCTAAAGCTCTCAGCTCTGGTGAGATTATCTAAGTGGTCTCATCTTTACAGTGATGTCTTTAAAATAATTTTAGAAAAACAACATTAAAGGTAAAATGTGCCTATCAAGCTATACTGGGGTTCTGGATGTGAAGGAGAGACAACCATTAACCATGCTAGCACTCTTTTAAAAACGTTGGTAAATCATATTTTGTATGTAGAGGTTTTTCTTCTATAAAGCATTTAATTGCCAATATAAACATCCCACTTTAAATGTCTCTTTAAACTTATTTTATTTTTTGGGGGAAATTATCTCAATGTTGTTTCCATTCTCTCATATACTCATGCGTTTTCAAAGCCCTGTTAGATCTAAAATTATTGCTCTTTAAGTTGAGCTGTATTTAGATTCTCATTCCTTGTCTATGATATTTTTTTTCTTTTACTTTCTGTGAGATAGTATGAATAGCTTGTCTAGACATCTAAGGTGGTCTCTTAAAATCCGTGTGATTGTTAATGTAGTGCAGGTGTAGTCCCATATTCTAATACCTAAATACCTAAATGTTCCGTGTATGGATGAAACCATTAGTGAAGAATTTCAACACATATTTCAAAATTGTTTCTGGTTGTTCTTCTCTTCTCCAGTTTCCAAGAAGGGAACATTCCAGTGCTTTGATTATTAAAGGGACAGTATACACCAATTTTCATATAACTGCATGTAATTGACGCTACTATAAAGAAGAATATACACAGATACTGATCTAAAATTGCAGTATAAAACCTTATACAAACGTACTTAAAAGCTTCCAGTTTAGCACTGTTGATGAGGTTAGGCTGGGACACCCAGTAAAAGGGTCTGGTAAAGTTTTAAGAGCAACCCCCCCCCTTCCCTGCATATGAAAAGACAGATTACACAGACAGGAGCCTGTAAAAGCACATGTACATCTGATACTTTGGGGCTGGGTTAGGAGTGTGAAAATCAGCACAATGTTATTAAATAATAAACAAAATTATACATTGTTACAAAAACACTCCAAGATAGGCTATATAAATGTATCATCTACAAAACATTTATGCACAGAAAAATGTAGTGTATAATGTCCCTTTAAATTTGATGGGCTGACTCTTTAGTGTGATCTGCTCAGATTACAATACTTCAATGCCAGCTCCTCTGGCTAATTGTGAAATGCATACTCTTGGGAAAAGATTTTTAAAGCAGGTTTATGATCATATCCTTGAAGCACCTCTCTGTAGAAACAGGGAGGAACCAGGGTCCTCTCAGCAAATGAATGCCACCAAAATTACATTGTCATGCATTTGATCACCTTTAGAAAAATTTAAAAAGTAGAAAAACAGGCCAATAGCTAATTCCAACTGTGCCTCAGGGCATCACTTGCTGCTCCTGCTACTAGAGAATGCTTTTATTAAAGGAACCTGTCATGCTTCCTGATTCTTTTTTACAGCGATTATATTTATCAAGGACCTTTCAATGCTTAGTAGAAATTGATTTATTGTGAGGTAGCCTGTAAGTCTTACCAATATGTGCAGTGTTAAAATACCAAGATCAAATTGACACCTATTCAAAACAACTCATTTAAAAAAATCAGACAAGTAACAATTGTTTGGATGATACTGCAAGCAAAGCAAATAGGTCTACAACAAAGAGGATGCCAAAGCATAGATTAATATGTATGTTTAACAAATATAAAAACATATGGATATAGTTTTAAACTATAAAATAAGTATATTCATACCTGGCTTTCATACAGCCAACAGTACTAAGTTTGATATAATGTACAATACATTGGTCATTAATTTAACAAATCAATTATACAATTAAACAGTTTGTTTGGATGCAGAAATATTACTTTGGAACAAAGTTGCCTTTGAGTAATGGAAGAGTTTTTTGTAAGTAAAATTAAACACCACACTTCCCAGTCTATACATTTGTTCTCTAAGCTCAAAATAGTATAATGCAACTGTGGTAGCAAATACTGGGTAATAAATAATACACCTAAAACTGTCATACAAAGTGCAGTAAATATCATTATTGCTATTATTAATTTGTCTGAAAGGCCTATTGGATACACCTTGTTCTCAGGCAGTTATTAAAGTTTTTCTAGAATTTGTACCAACTTCTGGTGATTAAAACAAAGAAAAACATGTTTATCCTAACATTTGAAGCATACTTTGCTACAAATATGGTTTACAGATATTTAGGTTTAGACAACCATTTCTAACATTAAAGGGACGGTCTAGTCAAAATTAATCGCTCTCGATTCAGATAGGGCATGCAAATTTAAACAACTTTCAAATTTACTTTATTGTCACATTTGCCTTGTTTATTTGGTATTCTTAGTTAAAAGCTAAACAAGTTGGCTCATATGCTAATTTCTTAGCCCTTGAAGGCCGCCTCTTACCTGAAGGCATTTGACAGTTTGTCACAGCTAGAGGGCGTTATTTCATGTGTACCATATAGATAACATTGTGCTCATGCCCATGGAGTTACTTATGAGAGGGCACTAATTGGATAAAATGCAAGTCTATCACAAGAACTGAAAAAGGGGAGAGGGCTTAGATACAAGGTAATCACAGAGGTAAAAAGTATATTAAAATAACCATGTTAGTTATGCAAAACTAGGGAATGGATAAATGTATCTGTTTAAACAATAACAATTCTGGAGTAGACTGTCCCTTTAAATGATTTGCAGTTGTAGACTAACACAGTCAAAGATATTCTAAAGAAGAGATTGTCTGGATTTTATAGTTTGAATCTTTCTAGGAGATCAGAGAGAGTACATTTGTTGTGCTTCACTTATCTTAAAGGGACATAAAACAAGTTGTGAAATAGACAAAATATAATAATATGTACTTTAATTATTTTACCTGCAAATTTTTACTGCAGTGCCTCACCATTAACCCTTTCTTTTTAGTTTCTGAATTGTAAAGCTCTAACTCCCCCCACACATTTCCTTCTATGGCTGTATCTATATCTATTGTTGTTTTGGTAGAATACAAAAGTGAACAGGGATTATCTGCTGGAGCATGCCTAGAAGCTGTGAACTCAGTTGAAATACAATGCCTGTGTCTAAACACTAATAAGGGGGGTGGAGTTGGCTTCTCCAGGCAGCTTTACTATGTAATTAATTTTGCTTATTTTTGAAAATTATTTTTAAAAAAACTTGCCAATTTTTAAACAATTTTTTAATTAATTAGCCCTTTTAGGATATGCACAGATTTCAACCAGTTTTGTGTCCCTTTAAGTGCCCAGTACACTAATGGAAACAATGAAGACTCAAGTCTCAGGAGGCACATCCATGTTGTAGATTGCAAACACCACCTGGTTATCACATTGTAAACTTTCTGAGAGATCTTGTCTAATTTGTCTTCTGAAAGAACTACAGCTTATGTAGACCAAATCTATGGACAAGATCCAACTATAAAGCCAAAGGTAGCCCCTTAACAGATTAAAATCTGCCCGATAACAGTAAGAACTGCACCACCTTTAATTTGAGTTTTACAAGGATTGTTGTAATGGTTCTATGAGAAACGGAAAAGGAAGACACCAACTGGAAATAAGCATTACCCCTGACAAACAATAATTGAGCATGATGAGCTGGCTTTTGCATGGTCATAGAGAGTCATTTCCTACCTTGCAATGTGTTATCTTGACAAAGGTGTTTAATTAATGAAATCTAGAACACAGCAATATATTTCAATAGTCACCAAATTCATTTACCCCTAATAATGTGCATTTTAACACACATTTGAAAACGTAGTAGTGAGACACATAAGAAATTTATCAACATTCTAAAATATAAGCTTCCTAGTTATGAAGATAAATTTTGACCCTTGTTCAAACTAAGGACCAGATTATCTCACAGTTGCTCATCGAATACCTTTACAAAATCCTCAACAATTTGTTTGATGTGACAATTAAATACTTTTTTTGCAAATGGGCAGGGTTGTAACAAAAGTTTGTATGATTTATGCAAATTGTATAGGTATATAAATTAATAATACAGTGTTTATATGTATTGATTTTTTTTATTTATAATTGGTTTGTTAAAAGTGACAGTAAACAACTTGAGATTTCAATATCAAATGTTTAGTTATGTGAAGTAAAATACCTTTGCAATATACACTTTAATTATTTATTTACTCCCTTTTCATGTAAATTAGCTCTGAAAATTGTGGATATTCCAATTCTCAGAGCTGTAAATTCACACTGCAGACCTCTCGTGCTAATCCTGCTACATATCTTTCTCTAATTGTTTTTAACAGATATCAAATGAAAAACAATGCATGCTATACTAACACAATGACTGTGCTTAGCCTTGTGATCTACATACTCAAGCCTGGATTGGCATCTCCGAATAAGGCAAGTAGTGGGTGGAGTTTGGCTATAGAAAAACATTTGCAGCAAACAAAAAAGTTTATTATTTGGTTTAAAATATTTAGTTTTGGCTGCTATGTTACTCTACAACAAGACAACAGAAGTGTCTTATAGTTACAAGGTGTTTAATGTCCTTTTAAGGGGACAGTCTGCTCCAGAATTTTTGTTTTCTTTATTGCCCATTCCCCAGTTTTGCATACCCAACACTGTTATATTGTTATACTTTATACCTCTATGATTACCTTGTATCTAAGCCTCTGCAGACTGCCCCCTTATCTCATTGCTTTTGACAGACTTGCATTTTAGCCAATCAGTGCCGACAAATAACTCCACTGGAGTGAACACAATGTTATCTGTATGGTACACATGAACTAGTGCTGTCTAGCTGTGAAAACCTGTCAAAATGCACTGAGAAAAGAGGCAAACTCCAAGGGCTTAGAAACTAGCATATAAGTCTACCTAGGTTTAGCTTTCAACAAAGAATACCAAAAAAACAAAGAAAATTTGTTGATTAAAGTTAAATGGAAAGTTGTTTAAAAATGCATGCCCTATCTGAATCATGAAAGTTTAATTTTGACTAGACTGTCCCTTTAAAGGAAAGTGCTTAACTTTATGAAAGGAAAAGAATACCTAATGAAAAAAAAAAATGATTGTTATAACATTTACACACACTTGTATTACATGACATTTCATATGAAATTCAATATAAATAACACTTATATTGATTTCCAGTATTATATAAATGTAAAGTTGGAAAAGTGAGCATTTTGTTGGCGTAATTGTTATAAGGAAGCCCCACAACTATATTCATATTCTTAAAACAAAGTATGATACCAAACTTTACCATCTTCACACAAATTTGTCTTAAACTCTTTTACCATGTTTTTTTTCTCTTTAGCTATAAATTACTAGATAAATAAATGTAATATATGATATTCCATATGGGGAATCATAAAACCATTTAATTGCAGAAATATGCTCATTAAATCATAATTAATGCAACAGAAATATGCACGCCTGCTGTATGCTGATATTGTGCATCAATTTTTTGATACATTTTACATTTTCCAAGCTTCCAAAACCTATACTTTACACTGGAAGACACTCTGCATATCACCTTTATTATGAGAGACAGCTTTTTTTTTTTTAATTTTTACAATTACTCCAGATGAAAACATTGAAAGATAAATAGAGACAGATTTGATAAACCTCACGGCAACTAAAATATCTGTGTGCTTGGTACTGATGAACTGTCTCGGATCCTGTGGGCTTGTCGCAGGTTTAGATGTCCACCTGCTTTTCCACCTGCAAATCAATGGTGAGACCGCGCTATAAAAAAAGTGGCCCCCATAGAAAGACCAGCGACGCACAGGGTACATTTCTGGTCATTAGGGAGTTAAAGGGCTGTCGTGCTCTCTCAGTTTTCAGAACTGGATACAGGATAGAGAGGCAAACTAAATAATGAAAGTATATTGCAAAGTTGATTTACTTATGCATTTTATGTTACAATCTTAAAGTGTTTACTGTCCCTATACAAATACAGAAATGTTGTTGAATTTGCTGAAATGTATCTATAGAATTTTGTGGCAACTGCAGAAAATTAATTACATTATTTAGAACATTTGCTGTGTAATAACATTATTTGTTGCTACAACAATACTACAATATAATTGTTCTCTTGTATATATTTTATTTGTAAATTGCCAACAGACTCTTGAGCCTCATTCAGGGCCAGATTACAAGTGGATCGCTAATTTATCGCGCACCCACTAACGGGCAATTTGCAGTCTATGGGAACTAAGTTTTTCCTGTAAATATATATGTATATGCTTATATATATATATATATATATATATATATATATTTCTGTGTTAATATGTGTATATACACACATATTAACAAATAAATATATATGTATATAAGTATATATATTTAAAATTGCTGTCCATCTCTGCACGACTTACCCCCTTTGCTGCGATAGTTCTGATGCAGTGACGCACGGCAAGAGAATGAAGCTCCAATTGGAGTCTATGAAAGTGCGCTCTATTGAGCACAGAACTTTCATGCAATGCGAACGTGAGGTTGTGTTCGCATTGCGGGCCACTTAAAACACCAGTGCACAATTGTATGCACTGGTACATAAAAACAAAGCAGGGATAAGCAGACAAAGAAAAGGATTAGGGAACGTTGCTTCTTAGTGAACTAATCTATTTAAATAAATAGTCAAATTATTATATTGTAATTATATTTTATATCAAGATAAACTATATACCCACCAAGTGGAAGAGGATCAATACAATACATATTCCACCAATAATAAATTATAAAAAAATAAAAAATTTTTTTTTTGCCTTTTAACCGTCTGGTAGTATCTGTTTTTCTATTTTACTACCACTACAAGCATGAAGGAGCTTGAAACCACTACCGGAAAGATTCAGTGATCGCAGAAGTTAGAGTGAGGCTGGAGCCAGCTGAGCCTGGTAACTGATTGACGCCAGAAAGGAGCACAGTCTACTACGGCATCAGACAGACGCCTCGGGAGAGGTTGTTTTAAGGGGGTAGAAGCACGGAAGGATCTGTTGAAATAGCGATGGTATCGTGGCCATTAAGTATCGTAACCATAAAGGATGTCCACAGATCAACACAAGGTTTAAAAGTGAGTTTAGCGGTCTTGGATGCTGTGGTCTTAACTTGGCCTGTGACTGTGCTACTGTTTACGCTTTCTAAATCTGTATTTCTGCATGCCGCTTCAGCCACTCTCAGCTTACTGCAGCTGCTACCTCGTGTGTATTTAAGCAATGTATTAGAGGAAGCTTGCTCTGCTTTTTTTCTGCTTATATATACACAGTATCTCACAAAAGTGAGTACACCCCTCACATTTGTGTAAATATTTTATTATATCTTTTCATGTGAAGAAATTACACTTTGCTACAATGTAAAGTAGTGAGTGTACAGCCTGTATAACAGTGTAAATTTACTGTCCCCTCAAAATAACTCAGAGCAGGCGGACAAGTTATGGAGCAGCGGACTTAAGATCGCTTCTTCATAACTGCTGTTTCCGGCGAGCCTGAAGGCTGGCGCGGAAACAGGGGCATCAAACTCCATTCATAGCTTAATAATTGAGCCTCTATGCGTTTACCACCTCAATTGGAAGTTTATTCTATGAACCCACCACCCTTTCTGTAAAAAAAATGCTTCCTCACATTTCACCTGAATCTGCTACCCTCTAACTTTAGATTGTGACCCCTTGTTTTGGCATTTGTTTTTTTTTTTTTGTGGAAAATGCTTTCAGCTTCCACTTTATTAAGTCCCTTCATATATTTGAAGGTTTCTATCATGTCACCCATTTCCCTTCTATCCTATAAACTACACATATTTAGGTCAGAGTCTTTCTTTGTACATTTTATATTTTAGACCATGTGCCATTTTAGTAGCTCTCCTATGGACAGTTTCTAGTTTATTTATATCTTTCTGAAGATATGGTCTCCAGAACTGTACATCGTATTACATATATGTGGCCTAACTAATAATGTGTAAAGTGGCATAAGAACCTTGTTTTTTTCTGCTACTAATACCTCTCCAATTGCAACCTGACTGGCTGCACTGTGTAACTAATTTTAAATAATCTGAAATAATAATTCCCAAGTCCCGTTCCTCTTTAGTTACAGTCAGTAAGGGATCCCCTGGGAGTTCGAAGTAACGGGAAGGGGACTTGACCTTTGGAGGAATTAGGCCTTGGGTGTGATTGGTTGGTACTTGTAAGGGGGCGGGCTTAGCACGCGCTGTTGCGCATTTAAGGAAAGAGCGGGAGAATCTGTCACCAGATTATTTATCAAACCTTTTCTGAAAGTGCTTGTTATCGATAATTTGTGATGGCGCATTTTGATGCGATTTTTGACCAACTTAAGTTGGAAGCTGCCAAGATGGGCCCTACCTGGCTCGAAGATAAGCTACGTCCATTGTTTAGCCCGGTTATCGAAACCAGGGAGGATATCGAGGATGTTTCATCGAGACCTGTGAGGCGTTCTAGGCCCCCAGTTCGTTCGGATCCGGATCCGGAAGGGGGTAATAACGGTCGGAGAAAATCCAGCCCCAGTCCGGGGTTAAAGGTGGCTGTGAGGAAGAAGTCAAGTTCTAGTTCAGGAAGTCGGCAGGCCGGTGCGGAGGTTGCAGATAATGCGATGCTGTCCGGGAGCACTTGTTCCCTTCCGGAACAATTCGTAGAGCCTGTAATGAAGGGTGATTCTTTGCCTAAGGGTAAGATGGCCAATTTAGGCCAAAAAGTAGCATTTAAAGGAAAAAAGCAAGCTAGTAAAAGTGACGGCCCGCCGAGGCCTAGTTTGCCGTGTGGGGGTAAGGAGCAAGGGAGTATAGGTAGTTTAGGAAGTGCGTTAGTAAAAAAGAAAGTGGAGGGTTTGAATGTGTCGGGCCGTTTGAACTACCTCAGGCGGTTTCAGAACAGTTACATAATGTTTCAAAAACGGCACAGATTTTAAGGCCTTCTAGTAATATTGAGGAACAGGCTTATCGAGTGTTAGACGAAAGGGTGGAAGGGCCTGAAGTCAGTGAGAGTCAGCATGACACCGAGATTGATAACGGTGTTGTAGAATTAGCTCTATATTTAGATTCTTCTGAGGAGGATTTTATTCCACCTTCTCCCAGTGTAGTTAATCCTATTCAGGAGAGGTTTTGGAAATTTTTTGGAGTGTAGGCGCAAGTGAATGCTTTTACCCCTGTCTTGAATATTCAGTATCCTTATCTAAGGTAATTGTATATAAAAAAATTTTTGACACTTGTTTAAATAACAAATATATTTATTTGAAAAATAAGAAAAAAATCTCTTTAAAAATTCCAATATGAAGTTTGTGACACGTGGTTTACAAGTTCTGATAGGTCTTGTAACTAATATGTGAAGTCTATGACTAGTGTTACAAGATTAATGGTATAGGTGTATAATAACAATATGTTTGGTAGTGATATATTAAGTGACAATAGCTCATAAGAAATGTAATGAAACAACCTATGTGTTTGAATAATGTTTTAAAAATTAGGACTCGTTAGAGTGTTGTACCTAGTGCATTGAAAACCTAGTACACAGTCTGAAAAGTCAAATTTGCAGTTTGGAAGGGATCTTTATGTTTGTAGAGTTTTGCTAATCCAAATATTTCTAGTTTTGCTATATATATAGAAAAAATATATTCTTGGTGCTTGTTCCTGGTATCAACAGTTATTAGCTTTCACATAAATCACTGTCATATGAGGGAGGAAAGGAAAATGTTTGGACATTTATTGCTTAAAATCTTACAAGTATTTGTTGCTTGAAATCTTACAAATATTTCATAAAACATATATTGCTAAAAAATGTAAACACGTATATTTACGGTTAAAACTGTATTTCTGCAATTATAAAACATATATTGCTAACAATCTTAAAAAATATATTAAAAGTTGAAACTGTATTTCTGCAATTTTAAACTAGCTCATAGTCGGCCGACTAGTGTATAGCAATTTAAAATTGCACAGGAGATTTTTATATATATATTCGTTGGTGACCTAGTATCAATGTTAAAAGAAAGAAAACCACCGGTGGATTTGTTATTAGAAAGTCGTTTTTCTTAAAAGCTTTTTTTGAATAATTTGTGTCGGTTTCTATTAGACACTCCTATTTGCGCCAATATCCTTGAATGTTTAACACTGTCAATATGTGTTGAAATAAGCACTATAATTACCACAGCTCTACGGTCTAGGGAAGTATTAAAGTAAGGAGCGTTAAGACTTACTGTACTCCTAGCCGATTCTGGAGCCTGGTTCAAGTTGTTGCGCTCTTTTTTGGAGGATGTCGAGTTCCGCTGACTGTGTGCAGCTCCGTTTCTCTTCTGATGTGGGTAGTCTTTGTAACGGTCTGCTGGTATAGACTGAAGTGCTGGAGTAGATACAAATTGGAAGTGTTTTTCTTTGAAGGCTTTGATCCGTCTTTTACCGCTTATCCAAAAAGCGGAAGGTGTAAAAAACTGGGCTTATATCAGGAATAGTTTATAGCCTCAGTAGGTGAAAACTTTTCTTTGTTAGTACCACAGTATTTCGCTACGCGTTTCGGCCGTTACACTGGCCTTTTTCAAGCTGTAATACTGTGTGTTGGTTTGGCGGTCTTTTTATTTGCACAATATCTTCAATTAGATACTTAGTGTTCAATCATTCAATGTATTTTTCAATGGATGGGCAAGCAGCTGTTTTAAGTTGTCTCTGTAGTTACATTTTATGTACCACCCATAGATGTAACAGTATTCGTTCCTAATTAAAAAGATGTAGGTTACATTTTGTAGCAATAATCATTCATAATTGTAATGAAGTCGAGAGCGAAATTTTTTTTTGCATGCAGATATAGTAGTAGTAGCTCATGCGTGTTAAAAATGTTTTTAAAACTATTCTGATGTGAGAGAGTGTAAACACGAATTTCTGCAGATATAGGCAATATTTAAACAAAATTTAAACAAAATTTAAACCAATTTTCTGAAGAGATGAAAACTAGAATAAAATATACTTGATAAAGTCAGAGGATAAAATGCTTTGTCTTTTGTTGAAGATCATTTGGTAATAATATATTTGTATATGGTATGTTTATACTTTTATTGAAAAACTTATTTTAACCCTCATATTCCTTTTTTGAGGAGACCTATGATTATCTGAAAGAGGTTTTTTGAATATGTTTAAACAAATTCGTGATCCTTTGTTGAAGGGTTTAGAGATTTATGATTGTATGGAAAAATTGTATGATTGTATGGGAAAGAAATGTTGAAGAAATATTTTACGATCCAAAAAATATACATATATATATACATATACTCCTCCAATCTTAGTTGTTTTTTGAAGAATTAGAGATTTTTCTATCTGAAATTTTTTTTCTTTTTTTGTAAAAACGATTTTTTCAAAATTCCATCATATCGTGAGGACTTATATTTTTGACTATTTGGGGGTATTTTATTGTTTTAAGAAGCTGTTAAGGTTGAAATCTATATTCAGACCCTTTGGCTGTAGTGTTTGTAATTTAAAAATCCATTTTGCTTCTGCTTGTAGTAGTGCTGTGGATTGGTTACCCCCTCTGATGTTTTTCTTTATCTTTTCTATAGCTGTAAAATTAAAGAATTTTAGATTGCTGTTATTACATAGTCTGAAGTGTTTTGGGACAGGTAGTTCTAAATTTCTTTTCTCTTCTGAGTTTTCTATAGACAGGATGTGTTCACGTATCCTTTCTCTTATAGTTCTTTCTGTTTCTCCTGTATATTGTAGATTGCATTTTTTGCATTCTATAAGATAAATTATATTTTTGTCCATACACCTGATAGTATTGTTTATCTTGTATGTTTGTTTCGTAATATTAGATGTAAATGTGTGGGTCTTTTTTGAGTGCCTACAGGCCTTACAGATATGGCAAGGATAAAAACCTTTTAGCTCAGATCCTAGTACCCCTTTCTCAACGTTTTTACATATGTTAATCTTCATTGATGGTGCCAGTCTATTTTTTAAAGTGTTTGCTCTCCGATATATGAATCTTGGCCTTTTTGGTAGTAGTGGTCCAATATCTGGATCATAGCTTAGGATGTTCCAGTGTTTATTTATGATTTTTTCTATTGCCTGCTTATCTTCTCCATATTGAGTGATAAATGGTACATTTATTCTGTCTATTGTTGTGTTTGGAAGTTTATCTTTCTTGGTATTGTGATTCAGGATGTCTGATCTATTAGTGTTCTTTACTTCTTCTATATCTTTTTCTATTTGTGATATATTGTAACCTCTATCTATAAATTTTTGTTTAAAAATTTCACTTTGTTCTTCAAAGACTTTGGGATCATTGCAGTTTCTTTTTAATCTTAGAAACTGTCCTTTAGGTATGTTTTGTTTCCATCTTTTTAAATGGCAGCTTTCCCAGTGTATGTAATTGTTTGCATCCACTTCTTTGAAGAATGTTTTTGTATTAATTTTTTCATTATTTGTTGAGATTTCTAGATCTAAATAGCTGATTTTATCTTTACTGAAGGTGTGTGTAAAAGTTAAATTTTTATTGTTATTGTTCATGGTCTGTATGCAGTTTGTCAGATCTTCCTCATTGCCTTTCCATATAAAAAAGAGATCATCTATGTATCTCTTGTACAGTATAATGTTCTTTTTGTATGGACTATTGTTGAAAAAATTGTCTTCCCATAGGCCCAAAGTTAATCCTATTCGCCAGTTTAAAACGTCAGTTAGGGTCCCGAGTGATTTGGTTTTAAAGGGTGAGTTAAGAAATTTGAGGGATAGGAATGTTGACGTAAGTAAAAATTTACCTGTCTCTAATGATGTTTTTCTTTTAGAAGGGAATGAGACTGGGTCACGGCCTGAGAATTCCCCGGGTCTTTTAATGGTGGGAAATGACGGCCTAAGTGGGGATGCTTATGGTCTGCAGGAATCCTGGACGGAAAATATCAGGCTGGATATTGAGGACGGCGTTCCAGGGGCGGAACGTTTTAATGCAAGGGTAGAAGAAACAAGGGTGAGTACGGCCAACAATATTAATTTTGGTCTTCAGGGCATGATAGGTCAGAGTATTAATAATACGTTTCATAGCTCGGTTAACTCTGTTCAACGTCCAAACAGGTCTGGGATTGGGAGAATACAAGGTAGAGGTAGACAACGCAAGAGATATGGGGATTTAAAGGGAGAAGGGTTTGAGGTTCCATCTGCTAAGAAGGGTAAGGGTGTTTTAGTGGATAGCAGGTTGGGTATGTCTACAGCTAGTAGGGGCATTGGAATTTGGGCACCTTCTGGGGGTTTGTCACATGTTTCTTTTTTGCAGGCGGAAAAAGGTCAGCAATTAATGGTTAATACGGATCCCAGGACTACTGGTTTCCAGAATATAGAGAAGGTTACGGCTGAATCTCAAGGGGTTCAGTCTACAGCGACTCAGGATCCGAGTACAGGTAATGAGGGATCCGGGGTGGTGAATCTGAATGTGGGGGTTGATACAGTTGGTGTGCATGCTGATCCTTTATCTATAACTGTTGTAGCGGGTTTAAGGGACTTGTTAGCCAAATTAGAAGGAGCCAAAGTCCCGGGGGGAGTAACCAATTCATGGATTCCCCCTGAATTGGCTTCCCAAAAATAGGGTATTAGGGAGTGTTGGTGAGGGAACAAAAGATGCAGGGTCGGTACCCCAATCTCAAATGGTTGGTTTATCCCAGCAAAAGGTGGCTAATGTAGATAATAAAGTGTCTGGGGGTCCTGAGCTGAAGATTGCTGATACGGCTTTGGCCAGGTCTTGTTTGTGTTCTATCGGGCCTTTGGGTATGCATTTGACGGTTGAGTTAACGGAAAAGATATACAAGAGAGAGTTTATTGAATTATTTTCCCTCCTTCCTCTTGATCAGTCTTTTGAGATACCTGAAGACTCAAAAAAGGATTCGGCCAAGAAGGAGGAAGAGGAAAGGAAAAGACGTTACAGGAAATTACCAAAAACATTTACTAACTGGTTCCAGGCTTTTGTTATTTATGCTAGTGTATTTGCTGTTAAGTTCCCTGATCAAGGCGCGGCCCTCTTTTGCTATTTAGATGAAATTGCCGCTGCTCAGAGAACATATGGTGGTATGGCTTGGTGGTTTTATGATGAACAATTTAGACAACGTTTGTCGGTTAAGCCTGAGATGAAATGGGACGATCGTGATATGGGTCTATGGTTAAAAGTGATGACCCCGTTAAGGTCTTCGCAGCCTTTTCGCGGGGGTGCCGGCGGGTCCCTTCAAAGCGGTTCGTCGGCAACAGTCAAAAAAGGTTTCTGTTTTGCTTTCAATGAAAAGTTCTGTAAATGGGGATCGTCCTGTAAATTCAGGCACGAATGCTCAGGGTGTGGGGGATCCCACCCTTCCATTAAGTGTTTCAAAAAGAACAAATTGGGAGGAACCCAAGAGCTTCCTGAAAAAGGGATTAACTCCGGTGAGGCTAAGCGGGATGGAGCTGTGGCTCGTACTCTACGCTAAACAGAAGGGCTGTGGTGATAAGGCCTTGTTATTGTTACATGGTTTTGAGTTTGGTTTCAGAATCCCATCTTCAGGGGGTGTTGTTCATTTCAGGGGTAACCTTAAGTCTGCTAGAGAATGGCCTGGGGTGGTCAGGAGTAAGCTTGAGAAGGAGGTTTCTTTGGGTCGTATGGCAGGTCCTTTTAAAATCTCTCCTATCCCCCATTTGCGTATTTCTCCTTTAGGAGTGGTTCCTAAGAAAGAGCCTGGTAAATTTCGTCTAATTCACCACTTATCCTTTCCAAAAGGTGGATCTGTTAATGATGATATTCCGGATGAATTATCGTCTGTGTCTTATACATCATTTGACATGGCAGTTAATTTGGTTAGAGAGGCTGGTCAATTTGCTTTAATGGCTAAGGTGGATATTGAGGCGGCTTTTAGATTACTTCCAGTTCATCCTTCTTCACATTATCTTTTGGGTTGTTGTTTTGAGGGTTTTTTCTACATTGACCTCTGCCTCCCGATGGGTTGTTCTATTTCTTGCTCTTTGTTTGAGTGTTTTAGTTCCTTTTTGGAATGGGTCGTTAAATTCAAGTCTGGAGTCTCGTCAGTAGTTCATTATTTGGATGATTTTCTTTTTGTTGGTCCCCCTGATTCGGACGTTTGTCTGAAGTTAAGGGATTGTTTTTATTCAATGGCATCTGATTTTGGGGTTCCTATTGCAATGGAGAAATCGGAGGGTCCAGTTACGGCCCTTACATTTTTGGGTATTACAATCGACTCTGAAAGTATGGAATGTAGGCTACCTGTGGAAAAGATTGTGGATTTGTCAGAAATGATTCAGCAATTTTTGGCGGTCCGTAAGGTGACTTTGAGAAAAATGCAATCTTTGCTTGGAAAATTGAATTTTGCTTGTAGAATCATTCCTATTGGTAGAGTTTTTTCTAGAAGACTGTCATTGGCTACGTCTGGTGTTGGTAAGCCTCATCATTTTGTAAGGATAAAAAAGGCCACAAGGATGATTTGAAAGTTTGGTTGGAATTCCTTAAAAACTTTAACGGTGTTGCAATATTTATGGAATCTAGGATCTCTAATGTTGATTTGGATTTGATAACTGATGCAGCTGGGGGTGTTGGTTTCGGGGCTTATTTTCAGGGGCATTGGTGTGCAGAGGTATGGCCTCAAGAGTGGGTCAATTTGGGTTTAACAAGGAACCTAGTTTTCCTTGAACTATTTCCGATTCTGGTGGCTCTGTTTGTGTGGGAAGTTGATTTGATGAATAAATCCATATTGTTCCATACGGATAATATGGGTGTTGTTTCTGCTATTAATTCTTTGTCTGCATCATCATTACCAGTTTTGCGTTTATTAAGAGTACTAGTCCTGAAATGTTTAAGTATGAATGTATTTGTCAGGGCAAAACATATCCCTGGTAAGCTTAATTTGATAGCAGATTCTTTATCTCGTTCACAGTGGTCTCGCTTTCGAGAGTTGGCTCCTCAGGCGGATGTAGTTGGAGCGATGTTTCCTGTCCAACTTTGGAAGCTTGGGACGGAGGATTGGCTGGATTAATTAAAAAATCTTTGGCTCCAGGTACTTGGTCGTCCTATGTATCAGTTTGGAGGGAATGGGAAATGTGGTTATGTCAATCCGAAATTAAAGAAGGGTCTGATGATGTCACGGGTTGCTTATTGGAGTGGATGTGGCATTGGGGAAATTTGGGTTTGTCACCATCTAATATGGAAAGAAGATTGGCGGCCCTTGCTTTTAGATTTCGTTTATTAGGTTTGTCTGATGTTACAAAAGTTTTTTGGGTACGTCAAGTTCTTAAAGGCTTGAAGAAAAAGGCTAAGGTTAGAGATAAGAGAAGGCCTATTACATTTTCTTTACTTAAAAAAATTTGGGTAGTATTAGCAGAGATTTGTGCATCAAGATTTGAAATAATATTGTTCAGAACGGCCTTTGTATTGGCCTTTTTTGGGGCATTTAGAATTTCGGAATTGGTAAGCCCTAGCAAGAAAGTTTCAGGAGGTTTACAAAAAGGAGATGTAATATGGAACGATAGCAGGGTAGAAATATTACTGAGAAGTAGTAAAACGGACATATATGGGAAAGGCAAGAACATAGTGCTGTTCCCTAGTGGTGGAGAGATATGTCCATGTCAGGTAATGATGCTTTATGGGTCCATACGGCCTTTGCAGGATGGCCCTTTGTTAGTTCACTCAGATGGTTCTTTTTTATCACAGTATCAATTTAGAGCCATTTTAAAAGGTTCAATTGTTTTATTGGGTCTTAATCCTTTAGAGTTCGGATCTCACTCTTTCCGGATTGGAGCTGCTACTGAAGCTGCTATGTTAGGTCTCAGAGAGGATATAGTAAAAAAGATTGGTAGATGGGGTTCAAGTCATTATAAATCCTATGTTAGGCCTGATTTAAGATTATAAAAAAAAACAAAAAAAAAAACCTTTGAATAGAGCGTATGCTTTGGAATGTTTGAGCTGTAATCATCCTGAATACTTTCTTTATTTCTTTTATTTTAGGTGTGAGGATCCTATGGGTGATGGGGCATTCGTTTATATACTGGGCCAATGCTGAGGCCAGTAAGAAAATGGGCGGCCTTCAGCTCGGGTGTCCAGTTGATCAATGGGAGGTCAAATGGTTTGGGATTAGGGGCATGTGCTGGGATCTCTTGTTTCCGTTGTTTCTAGATTATGGCAGATTTTTTCCCCGTCCTGATGTTTTGATAGTGCATTTGGGGGGGAAATGATTTAGGTATGATTCCTCAAAAAGAGTTAGTGAGGAGGATTAAAAGGGATCTGGGCAATATAAAGGAGCTTTATCCAGGAATAAAAATAGTCTGGTCACAGATTACTCCTAGGCTGGTTTGGAGGTCAGCAAGGGATTACGATAGGCTAGAAAAGAGCCGCAAGAAAATTAACAAAATAGTTAGTTCTTTTGTTAAAAGGTTGGGGGGAAGTGTAGTTTTCCACCCAGATTTCGAAGTAGATGGGGCCGAGGAATTTTACTTAAAAGATGGTGTTCATTTTAACCAATTTGGGCTGCAGCTATTTTTTTTGATATAAAAGAAGCGTTGGGAAAAATGTTGGGTTTGGCGGGACTGGGCTGTTCGGTCAGTCCAGTCGGTGGCGGGGGTGCTAGTTCCCAGACAAATATGGTATGCAATATGGCCAAGTGATTTTGGAGGATTTTAAGTAGTTGCCTCTCCATGGGGTGAGTGGGCAACTGGTTTTATAGGGGCAAGGGGTTCCCTATTAAAGTGTAGGTGTCCTTGGACGGACTCAACAGGGATATTGTTGAGTCCAGTTGTTGAATAACGGCCATCTTGTTTTGTGGGTTTGGGAACTAGCACCGCTGTGGGGAATTGACAGTTTTATTTGACAGTTTGATTGTAATGTTATTTATGAACATCAGGTATGTTCTGTTAAAAAATGTTTGAAAATATTTATTACACAATATTTAACTTGTGATGTTAATAAAATGGCTGCGGCCAAATTTTATACCAAAGTTGTGTGTAACTCTTTATTTATAGTTATTATGTTAGCTTATAAGGGTTATAAGGTTAAGGCCGGGGATTGACGACTTTAATGGTCAGGGATCCCCTGGGAGTTCGAAGTAACGGGAAGGGGACTTGACCTTTGGAGGAATTAGGCCTTGGGTGTGATTGGTTGGTACTTGTAAGGGGGCGGGCTTAGCACGCGCTGTTGCGCATTTAAGGAAAGAGCGGGAGAATCTGTCACCAGATTATTTATCAAACCTTTTCTGAAAGTGCTCCCTCCCTCCCTAATTTTGTTTTCCTTCCTTGTTTCGTGTTTGTCGCAGCAAGGCGGGGGTGCTAGTTCCCAGACAAATATGGTATGCAATATGGCCAAGTGATTTTGGAGGATTTTAAGTAGTTGCCTCTCCATGGGGTGAGTGGGCAACTGGTTTTATAGGGGCAAGGGGTTCCCTATTAAAGTGTAGGTGTCCTTGGACGGACTCAACAGGGATATTGTTGAGTCCAGTTGTTGAATAACGGCCATCTTGTTTTGTGGGTTTGGGAACTAGCACCGTTGTGGGGAATTGACAGTTTTATTTGACAGTTTGATTGTAATGTTATTTATGAACATCAGGTATGTTCTGTTAAAAAAAAATGTTTGAAAATATTTATTACACAATATTTAACTTGTGATGTTAATAAAATGGCTGCGGCCAAATTTTATACCAAAGTTGTGTGTAACTCTTTATTTACAGTTATTATGTTAGCTTATAAGGGTTATAAGGTTAAGGCCGGGGATTGACGACTTTAATGGTCATGTACCATTGAGACTATAATAGGCCTTTGGGTTTTTGGATTCTATATGCATAATTTTGCTCTTGGTAATATTACATTTAAAATTCCATTTATGTGCCCAGTCCTCTAGTTTTTTTTTTTAATATCACTTATGAACATGTTAAAGAAAACAGGCTCAATAACTGACCCTTGGGGAACACCCTAGTAACTGACCCCTTATTTGAATGTACTACATTAATTAAAACCCTTTGACTTCTATCCTTAAGCCATCATTCTACCCACTTAGCATCTACTCCAAGGCAATACATTTTGTGAATAGGTTTGTTGTGTGGGACAGCGTCAAATGCTTTGCTAAAGTCTAGATATGCAACATCTATGGCTCATCCCTGGTGTATTAATTTAGTTGCATGGTCAAAGAAATCAATTAGATTAGTCTGACATGATCTTCCAGCACTGAAGAAAATGTAGATCAATTCTAATAAGAGCATATACTTGAATGTCATTGGAAGATATTATAGATAATGGTATCTTCAATGAAGAAATTCTTAAAGTGTATTATTAAATGGCTAAAATTAAAATGGCATCTAGTAAGGATCATTGCAGTTCCCACTCTCCCTATTTGTGTGCTACAGAAAACTGGAGAAAAAAAATGTTCTTTCAACTAAGTATGAAATACAAACATAAATTATGCTTACCTAATAATTTTCTTTTCTTCTGATGGAAATAGTCCACAGCTGCATTCATTACTTTTGGGAAATAAGAACCTGGCCACCAGGAGGAGGCAAAGTCACCCCAGCCAAAGGCTTAAATACTCATCCCACGCCCCTCATCCCCCAGTCATTCAGCCAAGGAACAAGGACCAGTAGAAGAAATATCAGGTGAAAGGAGCCAGAAGAATAAATAAGGATTCCCCACAAAAATAATACGGGTGGGGAGTTGTGGACTCTCCATCAGAAGAAAAGAAAATGATCAGGTAAGCATAATTTATGTTTTTCTTCTTAAATGGAAAGAGTCCACAGCTGCAATCATTACTTTTGGGAAAACAATACCCAAGCTATAGAGGGCACTGAATGCCAAGACGGAAGGGTACAATAGGTGTCCCATACTGAGGGCACCAGGCCTGAACCCCTACCCAACAAAAAAGCTTTAAAAGGAAAGGCCCCAAGGACACTGACCCGCAGATAGTCCAGAAGCCAAGCTTAGATCGCAAATCGGACTCAACTGAGCCAACAGTCCTCCAGGAGACACAGTCGCCCAACAGTCAGTCCCTCACCACTCACTCCACACTAATGAAGGGGACACCAGCCTAAACTCCCAAAGGGACAAGGCAAAGGAGAACTGAAGGAAACCAAAAGGTCACCACAAAAAAAATGTGTTACAGACCCAGACAAAAAACCCTGAGTCGAGAACACAGAGTCAACATCAGGACAACACAGAGGATACTTGCTAGTAAGTAGAAGCAGCCAACAAGAGAAATGTTTAGTGTAGCAAGGAGTAGGCAACGCGTTTCAGCTGATTAATACAGCCTTTATCAAGCATATCCTTGCAGTTGTAAACAGTGGTTTTTTGTATTCTGTGGTCTGATTCTATTGGATCCCCTAGATAGTTGTATCTTTACAATCTGGTGATCCTATTGGTTGTTGTGTCGATCCACATTTATCACAGTAAAGATTGAATTGGGTACAAAAAGAAACTAGACCAGAAACAAAGTATCCCAAAAGAAACAACGGGTAAGATTTATTATACCTACATCAACTAAGGAAGTTAATGTGAAGGGCAGAAAACCAAAACTACTTAACAGTGACTTATAATCGCAACATATATACCAATTAGACAAAAACGTGTTGCAGCACGCCCACACATACTATCCCCTATGGAGGACTTAACTACAGCGCTTTTAACAAAAAGCAATTAACAATTACTCTAACGATCACGGCAGAAAGACTTTATCTTTCATAACTTATTATACGATTTTTACTGTATCACTTTATTTTTGTTTCACTTTTATTATTTGTTACTAATGTTGATACCATTGACACTATTTTAATTATGTATGTTCAGCTTTAAATAAACGAATATGGTAAATATGGCAATTAAGAATTAATATTGTGAATATTCTTTGTGGATACCATACTTCTTCACAAGTCCACTATATCAAATCCATAAAAAATATCTGCAATTAAACCAAAATTCAAAAATTCAAATATACAGATATGTTTGTATAATACACTAAGTAACAGGGATTGGAAAACATATTATATAATTTTATTCACACTGTATGGTTGGCCAACCAGTTAGATTTGTTTTAAGAATCAATTTCTATTCTTTTAAATTGTATTGTTTGTATTTATAATTCTAAAAATAAATAGATCTCATTGAATCCAACTACATAGTAAGACTATCTTTCCTTATTGGGTGATTAAGCACAAGCGCTTAAGAGTCTCATCCAATCCAGATTTCAACCTAAGCCACCAGACCTACACACAGGTCTCCAAAAGGGGAACACAGAACCTCAATCAAGGCCCCCCGAAGGAGGAGAGGTTACACCCAGAGCCTGAAGGAGGTGTAATCCTGGACCCTCTGCCTGTAAGCCTAGGGAGCTAGTAACTATGCCCACCTAGATCCTGAAAATGACAATGTTTCTCATAACCCACACCCAGCTGGACCAACCCAGCATCAGCAGAATCAAAACAGGGTAACAGAAGAACCCGAAGCCAGCTCAAGAACGAGAGGAAGAATGGCCACAGCCATCCCCACAGAGCACAGGTACAACCCGACTCCTAAAACAGATGACAAGGCCGTAGATCCAAAGGATCTAGCAAAAAGGCCCAACAAAGTCTCAATTTGGAGCCAGCTAGACTCCAGATGGAACATAACAACCCAGAGAGACAACCCTCTCCTCGAAAAGTTAACCCACAGTTCCAACCTCCTGAATCCAGGAGAAGCCTCAAGAAAGGGACTACATCTCCATAAGAAGGAGAATAACCCCTTAAGAAAAGGGATGGAGCCAGAAGGGCAAAACCTATGCTCAAGGCATGAAGCCACTGGCTAAAGGAGAGATCAATCCCCAACACAGATGTCCTTGGAAAAGACACCCCTAAAAGTAGCTTGCCAACACACATCCCCTGTGTAATGGATGCAGCAGAGACACTGCAAACCCATTCACCTGCAGAGCAGTGAATCCAAGTGTTACCCTAGCAAGCTGACCTAGGGAATCCAACCCTAAGGCGCATCAAGCCTAATGAGTAACAGATACTCAGAAAAACCTGGCCAACCATGACCAGGTCAGGTAGATGGAGTAAAGAACATAGCTCAAGTTCCCAGTACCGGGGAACCCAAACCAGCCCTTAGGCCTAAGATTTGAGTAACAACCCATAACTGGGTCCACAAGGGAAAACACAGAGCAAAGCCTCAGCAACTGGAAGCCTCAGGGAGAAAACAGGTCCGGGCACCCATTTGTTCAATCAAACAATACCCGAGAACTGAACACCCCGTCTGACAAAAAACCAGACACAAGGGATATGGATGCAATATCCAGATCAATCCAGATAATGAGAACAACAAGTCCCGCCCTAAGGAAGGAACCACCCCTTGCTAAAGTCCTACGCTCCAAGGAGCAAGGCGATAGAAGCTGTATTACGACCCTAGAGCCCCTAGACTTCTCAAACAGCCTCAGGACAACAAAGCAAAGGATACCTCTAGGTCAAAACCCCTCAAGCAGGGCTAGTCTCCACATCACCTCCGTACAAACAGAGGAATACAGGGAGAAAAGGCCCAAAGCCGTCCCAGCTCCGGGGAACCCCGAGCTAAGCCCAATGTCCCCACAGGGATCAACCATCTCCCGGAGGGAACCCAGGTCCCTAAAAGGAGACCTAACTCACCTGGAGACAACGGAAGAAGGCCAAAAAGGTCTTTTAACTCAGCTAGACAGTACACGGTCAATGTGCAATAGCTGCAGCTGGATATATTAAGCAGCTTGCGAGCACACATTCAAGGTGCAAAGAGCTGCAGCTGGTTTCAAACTGCAAACCTTCCACATGCTAGTCAGCTATTCACACTACTAGCTGTTGATGGACCAAGTCCAAAAAGGACAAATCCAGAGCCTCAAAAAAGAAGGCCAAAGCGCTCAAACAGCGGTAAGAGGGCACTAAGCCCTCCAACCCTCCACTGCGTGGGGAAGGAAACTCTAGGGTCCGATAATACCAGACGTAAGAGAGAGTGACGCAGCGGAAACTCCACTGACCCAGTCATCCATGATTGAAGGCTAGAAGGACTGAAACAATCCTTCCCGCCTCACAGACCCACAGGTCCTCTTGAATGCTTAGTTGAAACATGTAAAAAAATAATAACCTGAGCACTCAGCGCCTCGACCGGACCAGCCGAGCAGAACTGCGCCATGTGTCTGAACAGCCACAAGACAGAACAAACCCAACAGAACCAGCCTGCACCCAGGGTCCTAACCGACAAGCTACATAAATCCTCCCTCAGAGGGGAAGAAAGGAAAATTGACATTTTTAACATAGGACTAACATGTCCAAAACAATTTCCGAAGAAGTAACAATTGATCCCAGAAGGTTCCCAAAGGAAACAAACAAAATAAAAAACATACTATTGGATAAAAAGAAAATATAAGGCAACCCAGAGGTTAACGCCCAAGAAGAAAACAGTCCTACCCGCAGGACCAGTCAAACGGAGCCCTGATCTTCCATAAACTGGGAAAGATCTCAATAAAATAACAATCAGAGAGATTACATTATCCCCACATGTCTAATGAGGTGCACCATTCGAATTAGCAGACTGAAAATTCCCGTATCTGATAAGGACAGGGTAATTTAATCCCTGAAAAACATGTCCGAGTAATATGTGAAGGCGCGCAGTTCTGTAACGAAAGGCACAACACTCAGGGACAGTTACACCCGCAGGGAACTGTAGAGGCCCTCCCCAAGGCAGGAGACCCGGGACAATAGCACGAGCACAATAGCAAATAAACGTCTGGAGTCTGCAGACGAATAATCGGCAAAAATACGTGGAAGCGAAAACGTGCTGCAACCACCGGGGGGTACACGCCACCCTGCATGGAGTAATAATCATAAGCTGGGTTACCGCATGTGCAGAAGTATGTGGCGGTAGGGAACTCGCTTCTCGGAGGACGGGACCCCCAGAGGCGGATGGCTCATCTGTCCCTTGATTCCCTGAGCCCGAGGAACAAGGCGCTCTCATGTGGCATACAGAACCTAACTGGTTGACATGTGTTAACGAGGCCAATCCGGATTCGTCACTGGACGCAGAATCTGAATCTGAGATTAAAACAGTCTCAGTATCAGAATCCTCCATAACTGAATCTGAACTTTGAACAGTCTCAGCATCAGAATCCTCCATAACTGGATAGAGGATATGCAAATATGGACTAAAGAAGTAAAACTAAATGGCACCTGACACCCACAATGGCTGGGGCACTCACCACCTCCTATGGACCAGACCCCTGCGGACTACAATTTCACCTTCACGACACGGTCAGGAATGCGGAAATGGAAGACGGAACTTAATCACGCCCGGCAACAAGGTGAACCGTACAGTCCAAAAAAGTGTGCCCAACCATAAGGTTGCATCACTTCCAGAGGCCTTAATGTTCCAAAGCATGAGCCCAATGAACACCACCATAAGCAGGTTGAAACACACAACAAACATGATTAAAACCCCACTGTTCAATAAGCCCCCTCAGGAGATATTAACCCTTGATTCCAAGATACTAAAGGTGACTCACTGAGACCCTTATGTTAAGTTAGACCCGCAAGGTGGTAGCCTCTTGGGAAAACATCTGAATTACATTACATTCACAAAGAAAATAAAATGTAACAATCTTACCGGAATCTACGCCGTGGAAAAAGAAACATGGCCCTCCGCCATGGACTTGAGAGAAGAAAGCAGGCAGCGGAGTTCGACAACGCTGATCGCTTGAGGAGCTGTTAACATGAGTCGGGATGGTTTTGCAGAAAGACTCACCCTGCATCTCCGGACTCTAACTTTCATCCAAGTCCTCACTAAGAGACTGATAGGATTACTTAAAACTCCTGTCCCATGTCGAAGAGTACTACCCTCCATAAGAGACAAAATAAATTCTGACACTTTTCTGGCAATCTCCTGGGACGAAAAGCAAAGAATGACTGGGGATGAGGGGAGTGGGAGGAGTATTTAAGCCTTTGGCTGGAGTGTCTTTGCCTCCTCCTGGTAGCCAGGTTCTTATTTCCCAAAAGTAATTAATGCAGCTGTGGACTCTTTCCATTTAAAAAGAAAATCAAACCTACGATTACCAGCAATCAGCCACAAAATACTGGATGACCAGGAGGGGATGGAAATTCAGTAGGTGGGGTTGTGATAAGATCTCAGATCAGACCCATAACCCTGAAGCCCCTACCATCAAATCATCAGCCATCAATTTGCACACAGACCCATGGCAGTGGATTTGGTTGTAGATCTGATGTGTATATTTTGTCGACATGGGTTTCAGGGCTATGGGGTCTGATGTGTGGCCTTATTCCAACCCCACAAGCCCCTGTCAACCATATGTCCACAATAAAGCCCAGGATTAGATTTAGATTTATTGCCCTGAAGCCTCTCTCAACCATATACAAACACACATAAAACCTCAGATAAGACCATCTTCATCCATATACACACATCAAACCTCAGATCAGACCCAATTAAAACATATGCCCACATCAGATGTCAGATCAGAGCCACATTCATGTTGCTTGTGTCAGCAATAATCTTGTTCTGGTCTCAGATTAGACACAGCCAAAAATGGACACTAAAACCCTGTATTACAGGATATTTATGTTATCTTGAATAACAGGCTAGTTTAAACATTTTTATCAAAATTAATATAGTTCACTACAATTGTTTTGCAATTGACAATCTCCACCTGCCACTTGTCTTAGTTGGAGAAGCCAATCTGAGCTTGTTTCAGGAGCAGACAAGGTTAGCCACATAATGCTAATATAATTATTTGCTGTAGCAAATTAGGGAAGCCTTCACAAATCTGTAGTGTGTGTTTTAAGTTCCCAGAACAAGAAAAGACACAATTGCCAGAATGAAATTACATGAACAAAGAGCAAAATAAATCATGAAAGTATATTACAATGTTGTTTTTGTATGTATAAACATTTATTGCAATCTCAACTTGTTTACATTTGTATACAATTTTTTAAACAGGTTTTACATAAACTGCAAAACACTGGAGCACAAAACTCTGAAGGTGAGACAAGAATTATGAACATTTGTTTTTGTGTCTGCACATTTTTAGCTTTTACCTCTATTTATTTGAAATAATTTTTATTGATTTTAAGCAGTAATACAGAGTTCTATTGATTTACATGTACAAGATAAATTCCTTTGGACACAAAGCTGTAACTTCTGTCATGTAAACAGTGTGATACAAAAAAAAATTGTACAGCATTGGCCTAGGCCAGGCACCTCTACATTCTGCCATTTTTGGGCGTTTACATACATATATTAAGAAATTTAACTCCCCAACCTTTAAAACTCATCCCCCCACCCCCCTTCTTCCAGGCTGTTACAACATGTCTCCCCCCCTTAAGAGGGTTATTATGTTTCTCTAACTTTCCTCATAACTGCCCCTTACTAAACGGGAAATGTCACCTTAACCTATACTAACAACTTTCTCTACATCTCGCAATGTCTACCACTTGTCCTCCTATAGTCCACCCTGTACTCATAGGTTCTGTACTTCACCCTTCCCTAACATCCAATAGAACCATATCTTGTTAAACTGCTCCAGCTGACCTTGTGACCATGCCGCCACCTCTGACAAGTGGAAGGTGTCTGCAATTTTATCTGTCACTTCCTGCCATGTGGGTGTCCCTGCCTTCCAGTGTCTTGCGATGCATATTCTCAGGCACGTACAAAGAATTCTAATGAAGCTATTGATTGAATTGTTGAAGGGTTTCACCCTATCGTGTAGCAATGCCTGTGATATTGTAAGTGTAACTCTTTCATTCAGAAGCTGGCTCACCAGCGTTGACAATTTAACCCAAAGTGTCTGGACCCTTGGGCAGTCCCACCACATGTGTCTAAATGTCCCTTTCTCCCGACATCCTCTATAGCAGTTACCATCAAGTGTTGGCGCATAATGCGCCGTTCTGGTAGGCGTAAGATACCATCTAAATAACACCTTGATAGTATTCTCTCTCAGGTCAGCGCTAATTAAACCCTTTCCTGCATCCCTCAATAAGACCTCCCATTCATCCTTCTCTCTCACTTCACCAATATCCCTTTCCCATCTCTCCATTAAGGGTGATTTAGACCGGCCCCTCGCTCCTTGCAGTAGTAAATAAATTCGGGAGATCAGCTTTTTCCCCCTGAATGGGGCCCCTAACATTCTCTCAAAATCAGTAGGTGGTGAATACCGTTGAGTTGACATGTAAGTGTGTATGGATGAACTAACCTGTAAACATAAGTACCAATGAAGGGGTTCTGGCTCTAATTTGTCTCTGATCTGATTATATGTAAGTAGTTTTGAATTCTGTAGGAAATCTGCCACTCTGTACAAACCTTTGTTTTCCCATTTTCTCACAGACCTCCTCAAGTCTCTGGGTATCAGAAATTTAATGGGTTTCAACAATGACCCTGGTCTACATAGCTGTAATCCTCTCATGGTTTTTATCCATAAGCTTAATGCCTCCCTTGTGACCAGTGATTTATATTCTTTAGCTTTCAAAAGCCTCTCTTCGTCCCATATGATATCTGCTGCTCTGTCATTTCCTGCTATATCTGCCTCTATCTTAGGCCAAATTAGTTCATTGTCACTCTTCCCCATTACAACCGACTGAGCTAGCCTAGAGGCCCTATAGTATTCAGCCAGGTTTGGAACCCCCACTCCCCCCAAGTGTCTGTGTTGTTTTAACACCTGTGCCGCTATCCTAGTCTTACCGTCCCCCCTTAGGAATTTTACTAAATCATCCTGTAAGGCCTCCAGGTCTTTATTTGGGACACCAATGGGTAAAGCTCGAAAAAGATACATTAATCTTGGAAGGAGGTTCATCTTGATTGCCATCAATCTGCCGTACCATGAGAAGTTCCCTTTTTTCCATTTTACCAGGTCCCCTCTAATGGCTCTGTAAATTGGGAGGTAATTTAACTTATATAAGTCTGATAAGCTATCGCTCAATTTGACCCCTAGATAGGTGATATGTTTTTTCTCCCCTGCAATATCAAAGTTTAATTCAATTGTCTTTTTCGTGTGTGCTGGTAGACAAATTTGCAGTGCTTCGCACTTGGTTGTGTTAATCTTGTAGCCCGAAATTGAAGAAAACTCTTCCAAGGTTTTGTATAAGTGTGGGAGTGAATGTAAGGGCCTGGTCAAAGTTAGTAATACGTCATCCGCAAACAACATTAATTTATATTCTGATTCTGCCACCCTTACTCCCGCAATGTCTGTCTCGTTCCTGATATAAGAGGCCAATGGCTCAATGCATAGGGCGAATATCAGTGGCGACAGTGGGCAACCCTGCCGTGTCCCATTTAGGATTGTTATCTGTCTGGATGTGTGACCCGCCGCCCCTACAACCGCTGTTGGGCCAGAATAAATGCCCCTAAGTGCTTGTACAAAAGTCCCCTTGAACCCCATATCCACTAGTACTTTAAACATGAAACTCCAGTCTACCCTGTCAAACGCTTTTTCTGCGTCTAGTGACAGGAATAGAGCTGGAGTCCCCATTGCGCTCACGTAATCTATCAAAGTGATAGCTCTTCTAACGTTATCTGGGGCTTCTCTATTCTGTATAAAACCCACCTGATCTTGGTGGATCAATGTGGGTAAAATCACCTTTAATCTATTTGCCATTATTTTGGTAAAAATTTTGATATCGTGGTTTAATAGGGAAATCGGCCTGTAGTTCTGACAAAACTTGTTATTTTTCCCCCCTTTTGGAATCACTATAATTTTTGCCTTGAGTGTCTCCCTAGGTATCTCCCATCCATCCATTATACCGTTACAAAAGGTGACCAAATGGGGTACTAGTTCTTTTTTAAAAAGTTTATAATACTCCCCTGTCAGTCCGTCAGGGCCTGCAGCCTTACCAGATTTTAAATCCATAATTACCTTTAATACCTCTGAACTATCTATTTTCTTGTTGAGACTCTCTAAGTCATCCTCCGTGATTTTTGGTAGTTGCGCTTTATCTAAAAAATTTCTCGTCTTAGTGGCTATATCCCCTAATCCTAGTTTGTTCCCATCGTACAGTTTCTCATAATACTTAGCAAAGCTATCTGTTATTTTTTGTGGATGTGTAGTGAGTTCTCCCTCATCTGTATAGAGCTTAGGAATGGAGAAGAATTTATTCCTTTCTCTCAATTTATATGCCAGAAATCTGTCGGGTTTGTTGGCGTAGACAAAATAGTGAGCCCTTAGCCGCAAGGCCGCCCTAACAGAGGCGTCATTTAAAATCTTTGCCAACTCCCTCCTCTTTGTCGTTAATAGTGTGTAATTGTGAGTGGTTGTGTTGCGCTGGTGATTCATCTCTAGTTTTTCAACTTCTCTCTGTAGGTTATCAACCAATTTTGCTGTCGCTTTAGTTTTAATTGACTTTTCTTTTATAAACAGACCTCTAATATATGGCTTATGTGCCTCCCAAATCACCAGTGGGTTATTAACCGAACCGGTATTCATGTCCCAATATTCCTTGAGTGCCCCCTGTGCCTTCCTAAAGATCTCTGGATCCCTTAATAGTACCGGATTATATGTCCATGAGCGCTGTCTAGTGAAGTCAATGAGATTCGTCAGTTCTGCATAGACCAAGGAATGGTCCGACCAAACACAAGCTTGAGTGCCCACCCTCACTAATGAGGGCGATATAATTTGGCTAACATATATGTAGTCTAGAGTGGTGTAGAGTTTATGTGCTGGGGAATAATAAGTATAGTCATGATCTTGTCTGCCTACCGCCTCCCAAGTGTCCACCAGACTATGTTCATCAAGTGCGTTTTTAATGGATTTAACTATGCTATTGTGTCTGTGTTGTTTGCTTGTGAGTGTGGTTTTCCCTGTTCCTTCCTTAGCAGACAATGTAACGTTAAAGTCCCCGGCCAGGATCACTCTAGTCTGTGACCATTGTGTAAGCAGAGAAGATACTTTGGTAAAAAAAGCATTTTGGGTCTCGTTAGGGGCATAAACATTGCATAGCGTCACATTTGAGCCCTGAATTGTCCCCTGCACTATAACATACCGTCCGTCTTTATCTGTAATTACCCTATCAGTTACTAGGTCAAGAGATCTATGTATCAATATCGTGACCCCTCTTTTTTTCGAGTCAGAAGTTGAGTGAAAATGATGGGGAAAATGGTGCGACCAAAACTTAGGGATAGATGACTTTATAAAATGGGTCTCTTGTAAGAATATGATTTTGGCCTTTACTCTAAGATATTGGGCTAAAGCAGTTCTCCTCTTAGTGTCCGTGTTCAACCCCCTAACATTGTGAGTAAGTATAATTGTGTTGTTTGGTGTCATTTTACAATACCTTCTCCTCCCTGTCCTTTCTCATCCCCTATAATCCCTAATCCCTCAATTTGAACATCATATTTACCTCTAGGAGACCCAGCCTGGAAGAATAAAAACATAAACAAACAAAAACATTTTAAAAAAACAGTGAATATGCCAGTCTCACTTAAATAAAACATTAAGCTAGACTTAAAAAAACAAAAAACAGCCAAATATTTCTCTACTATATTGAACCTTAATGGCGCATATTTCAACATAGTCAGTTCCGCAACCTTATTAGAAGTGACCTTTTAATAATATGAGGATTATAGTCTTTTTCAATATCTCAGCTTAGTTCAATAAGAGATAACATTCTCCTTCGAAAATAAAGTTCTCAGTCCAACATGAACAATTAACACAACCTGCAAGAAAAACATAACATTAACAACTGGGAATACTCATCTGTCCGGCGCTCTTGCCCCAGCATGTCCTTCCCATCTCAATCGTGCAAGTCCCGCACGGCTATGCCGAAAAGCAGAGCATCCTAGAGCTCCTTACAGCCTGCACGCTGTAATATTGAGACAAAAAAAAGGAAAAAAGAAAGGTTTCTATCTCATCATGTCTTCCTTTTCTTTTCGGGAACTCGTGTCCATTTCCTTTGAGCTGGTATTCTGTTACCCTCTTCACCCCCTACGGAGGGTCTTTGCTGTTGAAAGGATGGCGGGTCCAATTTCATCTTTCTGCAAGTTTCTGGAATCTCTGCTTGGTCCCTTATTGAAATGATTTTGTTTTCCCAAGAAATGTGCAAAGCAAATGGGAATCCCCATCTATATGGGACTTGATTTTTCCTCAAAAGGGCTGTGAATGGACGAAGTGCTCCTCTTCTCTGTAATGTCCTAAGACATAAGTCCTGAAAGAACTGGACTATATTGCCCTGATGCTTATATGTCGGGTTTCTGCGTGCCGCCGCCATTATTTCCTCTTTTTCTTGGAACCTGAGCATCCGAACTATAATATCCCTAGGCGGGTCATCACCTTTAGGTTTCGGCCTGAGTGCCCTGTGAGCCCTTTCGATTTGGAATTTTTCTTCATCTCCAACACCTGTAATACCTTGGAATAGATTGAGTAGATACATATTTAGTTCTTTTGGGGTCACCGATTCAGGGACACCTTTCAGGCGAATATTGCAGCGGTGGCTGCGGTTTTCGAGATCTTCGAGTTTGTCGTGTATTTCATCCAATTCTTTCTGCTGAGCTGTTGTTTGAGTTGTAATATCATTCAGGCCTTCCACTAGTGTTTCTCCGCTTTCTTCAAGAGAGTCCACTCTAGAGCCTAATTCACCCACTTCCTGCTTAAGCTCCGTCAGACTGCTAGTGACCGTGTTCTGGAGTGTTTCAATTTTCTCAAGAAGTCTCTCAAAATTTGTTGAAATGTCTTGTTTTGACACCAATTGTTCCAGGTCGGCTCTGGTTAGGGGTTCGTGGTGACCCGCTCCCCCGTGGGGGTTTGTGTCACTCTCTCCATCTCTGTCTGATTGAGGTGAGTGTTGTTCTGGCGATTTCTCCCCTCTGTTAGCTTTGAAAAAGATGGGCGCCGTAGATTGCTTGGTAACAGGTGTTGCTTTAATATTCCTTTTGGAGGTCATTCTCACGGCTCCCCAGAAGTCTGGCAAAATCCCTCTTTTGTAGATTCGAGCTATTACACCCACAACAATCTTTAAATCGCTTTAGTGCCCCTTGTTATCACACTCAGTGTCGTTCAAAATAAAGCAAACATATATATCAGCTCCTCCTGTCTACTGCAGGCAGTCAAAGTAGTGTACAGTCCCTCTTCTGGCCCTCTTCAGATATTTAGTGTCACATTCATTGTTTTGTGTTTCTTCCTAGTACTCACTGATGAGAAGTTTCAAATTTGTTCACTTTTCTCCCTGCAGCCCCTTTACATTATTCCTCAGTGTTCTCCCTGCTGGTTCTTAGCAGCTGCCGCCCTTCCATATTAGATGCCTGAAAACCTCCGTCTGCAGCGAGGTCACCCATAACCTTTGCAGTGTTTACCGCTAATCAAAGTGGCCCTTACTGTGTGGCCCCACGTGTGGGCACCCGCTCCCTCTCAGGCAAACATCGCCACTAACTTGCGGCAGTCACCGCTACTCACTTTTTCCCCTTTTGGCTTAGTCCGGCACCGCTTTACAAGCAGATAGTTGAATCAGGTCGCCACGTGGCCTTTTATCATGGCCGCTGTCTCCTTGTATCCGTTTCACTTCTTGATCTGTTTCTCTGCCGGGTCTTATGTGCGGTACTCCGCCGCAAGTCTCACTCTGCTCTGACCTTCTGGGCTCACCCCCGATCCTCTTATAGCCTGCTCACATTAGGCTATCTGCTTAAAAACGCCTGTCAGCTTACTTGGCTGTCTGGAGCTTCACCTTTATGCGGCCATTCCGCTCTCACTCCAGGCTCCGCCCCCCTTTTACCTCTATTTAAAGGGACAGTTTACTCAAAAATGTTCTCCCCTTTAATTTGTTCACAGTGATCCACTTTACCTGCTTGAGTGTATTAAATTGTTTAAAAGTATTTCCATTACCCTTATATTGGCATTCGAAATAGTTTAAGGTAATAAAATGTTAATTTTCCATTGTTCTCTCCAAGTATTGGTCATTGGTTATGGACAAATATAATATAAATAAGCATATATATGTACACAATGTGATAAAGTAATGAGTTCTGATTATACCTACAAGCTCAACCCATTTTATTAAGTTGTGGCTTCAAAACACAAAATCAGCTAATTCATATACACAAATAAACCTTAAAAAAACAAATCTCATGCATTTATACTCTGCAGCTGGTAAAAAAAAAGTAATTGGAAGCACATTAAGGGAAAAATAATTTTATAGTATACTGTCCCTTTAAGTTATTAAATCACCCACCAACTTCTTTTAGAAGCAGAATTCTACAACTGGAATAAAATAGGATATATTTCATGGTATTACAAAGTATCTAACCTCTTTGGCTGTCTTAAAAAGAGCTCCTTCCAAATTACATCACATCATAATTTAATACAGGCCTCACAAGCACAGGTTCAAAAAACTGCCTCCAAGAGGGGAGTCTGTTCAGACAAATTTATTTATTTTAATACAGAACCATTAATGCAAACTCCGTGTTTGGTTACTTTAAGACACAATTGTATTGAAACATTCACAAGTGGTTTGTATTAGGTTGCACAATTCCCTAAACAACTAAAACATGTATTTATTTTGATAAAAAAAGAGAGAAATTCTTAAACTGGCAGCAGGCCAAAAATACTTAGCAGATATAGTTTAGTGCTCTGTATTTTTTTTCCATTGTATGCAACATCTATTTAATTTTCATAGAGGGCAGTGAATACTGTACAGAATGGCAAATAATTACATTTATTGTAGTTTATGCAACACAACCTTTTAAAGATTTTAGAATAGGGCAGCTTAAAGGACCAGTCAATACAGTAGATTTGCATAATTAAAAAATGCATGATAAAACGACAATACAAAAGCACTTAGTCTGAACTTCAAATGACAGATTTTTTTTTCTAGTAAATTTCATATTTATGTCTATTTCCACAACTCCTGTTATCATGTGACAGCCATCAGCCAATCACAAATGCATATACACATATTCTGTGAATTCTTGCACATGCTTAGTAAGTGTAAATTTAAAAAGACTGTGCACATTTTGTTAATGGAAGTAAATTTGAAAATTATGCCTTTAATGTAGAAATTGGTATAATTTTAAATATTAAAAAAATGTTGCACTATAAACGCTTTATTGCTGTGCTTCAATTCCATGTACTATTGACCTTGTTGTATATATCTTAATATTCACATATTAAATGTAAATTTTAACTTTGTATATCTAAATATGCAAAAATTTATTTTTGTTATTAGTAAAAATAACTAGATAATAAACTAGAATGACTGAAAACAAAGATGTGATAAAAAAATGTCATGTATGAGGGCAAGATAATCACCTTGTTACTTCTGTGTATAATATATATGCAATATATTTTTAAACTTAAAGGGACATAAAGTCCACATTTTTTATTTCAGGATTTAGAAAGAGCATGCCATTTTAAACAACCTTCTAATTTACTTCTTTTATCTAATTTGCTTAATTCTCGTGATATTCTTTGCTCAAAAGCATATCTAGATAGGCTCAGTAGCTGCTGATTGGGTGCTGCACATAGATGCCTTGTGTGATTGGCTCACACATGTGCATTGCTATTTCTTCAACAAAGGATATCTAAGGAATTAAGCAAATTAGATAATAGAAGTAAATTGGAATGTTGTTTAAAATTGTATTCTCTAGCTGAATAATGAAAGGAAATGTTTGGGTTTAGTGTCCCTTTAAAGGGACATACAAGTATAAAAAATGCTTTTATATAAGAGCATTTTATTACTGCACTGTTGAGTATAAATGTGTTTACTTCGTCCTAAAATGTAAACCGTAGTACGATATTGCTTGCTTCTTTTAGATGAAATAAAGATTGAATAGTTTTGGTCAGACAAGCTCTAAACTATAAAAATTTAAATACAAATCAAGAAATATGTTTATTATAGAAATAAATCCACAAATAAATAAACCTTTTTTACATGCCCTGCTAGAGAACAGGACAAGGAGGGTGGCATATGGGCAAAATAGGAATTTAAATATATATCAAAATATAAAACAAAAAAGGCAGAAAAAAATTATACAATGAAGGTATGATAATTAAACAGAAGACATGGGTCCAGTTTATGAAGAAATGGCCATCAGATTATTTAAATTTAATAGTGTTTTTTAGATTAATATCATGATACCGTGCAAAAGAAAAAGAAAGGGATACTAACTAATGAAAGAATAAAATATAAATCTGATTAAATAATTCTGAAAGAGAATGTGCGACTGTCTAAAGAAATCCCCAAACAAAGAACAGATTTACTAATACAATGGGGGTAAATAAAAAAAGGAGATGGGATCATTCAGAAAGGGATTTCTCCCAACAAACTGATACAATTGATCTTGCAACAATAATCCAATCATGGTGACTGGTTAACTTTATTATTTTAAACTTTTAAATTAGTTAAGGTTACAGAGACTTTATAGAATTATTTTAAAAGGGATATAGCACTCAAAATATTTATATTATATACACGAAAGAGCAAGAATTGAATATGTTAAAAATATTTTTTTGCAAAAAAAAAAAGATTAACATTAATTTAATTGTTTAAATGTAAAGTGCAACTCACATGAACTGATACTTATGTATCTATTGCTCATTGACTGGTAGGGACAACTTCTACAGTAAAAGTTCATTTATTCAGCACAGGGACAGCTAATATATTTTTAAACACTTTATTTGACATGGAACCAGATAATATTTTTTTACTTCCATGTCCCTTTAAAAGGAGAAACTTTTTTAAAAGAAGCAAAAAAAAAATAAATGTAGACAATACATACCTGAAAGTGTCATGGGTGAATCCACTGGATCATTGCACAAGTACTTATACAAAATTGCTTGGGTCACTGAAAAGATAAGACATAATCAAAGTCAAAATAAAGCAGCAAGATTTAAAGGTGGTCTTTATTAAACATTCAAGTATAAAAACAACAAACTTTCAGGCATATGCAAAGCTATCAATTCTAGCAGAGCACAGTGCAGGTAGTTTCTAGGCAGGGAACTGAGTGCAATAACAGGCTAGCAAGGCAGGTAATATCTCGCAAGCTACTACGTCAACAGAGCGCATAGCAGGGCACCGTGACAAGGTGTTGGCTAGCAGGGCACCGTGACAAGGTGTTGGCTAGCAGGGCACTGTGACAAGGTGTTGGCTAGTAGGGCACTATGACAAGGTGTTGGCTAGCAGGACTCAGTGACAATATAGCTAGAAGGCTATTTCTATCAGAAGGCAGGGGAAGAACATACAACAGACACTTTTGACTGTTTTTAAAGTGATTTTTCTTCCAGAGCAATGTGATGGGGAACAGTCCATGCTGTCAAATCACAAAGCACATAGTTTGCTGTACCCATATTTTGTGATGTGAATAGATGACCCTTTAACTTTAGGCAGGGGATCTTTTGCTAGTTTATACTATATATATATAGATACAAACTTTATTATCCCAAAACTATATTCAGAAATGTACCAAGGTAATAAGTGTGTAAGCTGATCCAATAATGGACAATTTTATAAATGTGACATAAGCTCTGATCAGCATTTTCCTCAGCACTGTAGGTCATTCATCAAATAGTCTATGACTTTAAAACAACTGCAGATATATCTTATCTATTCCCACTTCAGATTTCCTTTAGCTTTGTCACATCTATAGAATTGTTTTTCACAATGGCGAAACATACGCAAATGGGGTTAGAGTAGTGGGTATGGCACAGGCAGGTGCTGGGTGAGATCAGAAGGGGTGTGTAACATTTTGACCTGGACAGTAGCTTAAAATTCCAAATTTTATATTTATTTATAAAATGCTTCAAATACATTGTTTTTTTTTTTTTTTTCAGTTTTATAATATAAATTTAAAATGTTAAAATCCCATGATTTTGTTTGTGATAAATCTAACACTATTAACTATATAGGTTTCCAGTCTGTAAATAAAATTAAAATTTTTGGAAATATAAATGATGACTAAAGGCCAGATTACAAGTGGCATGCTAACAGTTAGGCGCAAACAACATCAGGTTTATTGCGGCTGTTTGTGCGCGTCGGAAGGACAGCTCATATTACAAGTTGAAAGTAAATTATGAACTTGTGAGTGCAATTTCGATTTACACTAGGATGATTACCACGACCTTGGAGCTCTGGTTAACGGTTTCACAAAACAAGTGCGTTCCAGAGGGTTGGTGCTGAACGAGAGAAGTTCTGTAGTCTAACATGAGAGGTGGTGATGGTAGAGGACGCAAGAAGCAGGTCATTGTTGGATCTTAGGGGGCGGGCTGGAGTATATTTGTTGATGAGTTAGGACAGGTAGGGCAGCATTGGTGAGGGCTTTGTAGGTCAGAGTGAGAATTTTGAATTTAATTCTGCTGTGAATGGGGAGCCAGTGAAGGGACTCACAGAGAGGTGCAGCAGAAACGGAGTGTCGAGAGAGGTGGATTAGCCTGGCAGATGTATTTAGGATGGATTGAAGGGGAGAGAGGGAGGCCAGTTAACAAGTTATTACAGTAGTCAAGTCAGGAAATTACCAGGGAGTGGATTAGCAGTTTAGTAGTTTCATCACTCAGAAACGGACGAATTTTTGAGTTATTGTGTAGGTGGTTGCGGCAGGATGAAGAGAGCAATTGGATGTGGGAAATGAAGGACAGATTTGAGTCAAGTGTGACTCAGAGTCAGCATACTGGGGTGATGGGGAGATAATGGTGCCGCCAACAGGGATGGAAAAATTAGAAACTGTAGTAGAGTTAAGGGGGGGGGGGATTAGAAGTAGTTTGTTCTTGGACATGTTTATTTTTAGGTGGTGAGAGGCCATCCAGGAAGAAATGCCTGATAAGCAGTCACTGATGTGAGAATTGACAGAAGGAGAGAGTGCAGGGGTGGAAAGGTAGATCTGGGTATCATCAGCATAGAGGTGGTAGTTGAAGCCATAGCTGTTGATAAGTTAACCCAGCGAAGAACTGTAAATAGAGAAGAGTAGAGGACCCAGGACAGAGCCTTGAGGTACTCCAACAGACAGAGGCAATGGAGAGGAGGAGTCACCAGCAAAACGGAGAAGGATCTGTTAGAGAGATAAGAGTGAATCCAGGAGAGGGCAGTGTCACAGAGCCCAAGAGAGCTGAGAGTCCATAGGAGAAGGAGATGGTCCACTGTGCGCAACATTGTCAAGAAGTTTACAGCCCATGTCACTATAGCTAATCTCCCTGGACGTGGACGAAAGAGAAAAATTGATCAAAGATTGCTATGAAGGATTGTTTGAATGGTGGATAAAGAACCTTGATCAACTTCCAGACAAATTCAAGCTGACCTTCAGGCACAGAGTACAAATATGTCAGCTCGCACTATACGTCGCCATCTGAATATAAAGGGACGCTATGGTGGGAGACCCAGGAGGACCCCACTGCTGACACAGAAACATAAAAAAGCCAGATTGGAGTTTGCCAAAACTTACCTAAGGAAGGCGAAATCATTTTGGGAGAATGTGCTGTGGTTAGACAAAATAAAATTACAGCTTTTTGGTAAAGCCCATCATTCTACTGTTTTTAGAAAAAGAAATTAGGCTTTTAAAAGAAAAGAATACAGTCCCTACAGTCAAACATGGTGGAGGCTCACTGATGTTTTGGGGTTGCTTTGCTGCTTCAGGCACTGGATGTCTTGGCTGTGTGCATGGCATTATGAAATTTGAAGACTACCAAATAATTCTGTGGTGCAATGTAGGGCCCAATGTCAGAAAGTTGGGTCTCCGTCAGAGGTCATGGGTCTTACAGCAGGACAATGACCCAATGCACACTTCAAAAAGCACCCAGAAATGGTTTAAGACAAAGTGGTGGAGAGTACTGAACTGGCCAGCAATGAGTCCAGATTTCAATCCCATCGAGCACCTGTGTAGAGATCTCAAAACAGCAGTTGGGAAAAGAAACCCTTCCAATCTGAGAGACCTGGAGCAGTTGGCGAAAGAGTGGTCCAAAATTCCAGTAGAGAGGTGTAAGAAACTCATTGATGGTTACAGGAAGCGATTGATTTCAGTTATTTTTTCCAAGGGGTGTGCTGCCAAATATTAAATTGAGTGTGCCAATTTTGTCAATTCAATTTTTGGAGTTTTGCGTGGAATGTGTCAGATTTGGCTTTATTTCTCCAATTTTGTGTGTCATACCAATACAAACAAAAGAAATAAACATGGGAATGCCTAAACATTTGTAATTGTACAATTTTCTCGGTGAAGTGGTGCATTATCAGACAGAAATGCAGGGGTGCCAATATTTTTGGTTTTTGGCCATGACTATATATATATATATATATATATATATATATATATATATATATATATATATATATATATATATATATATATATATATGTGTAATGAAACAAGCAAAACTAATTAAAAAGGAGAAAAAATCTTTATTCCATATCCTTAAAAAGTTGGCACACATGTAAAATCATAAAACTGCAGACATGTCAGGCCATTTTGACGCGTTTTGGCTGCTGACAGCCTTAATCATAGACTTATTTACCTAATATCACCTGTGGAGCTTAAATACGCTCCCTCACACAATCTCATTGGTTGCCCCAATGTCTACAAACACACCACTTGTACTTAAAGAGACAGATAACCTTTACAAAGAATAATTGTTGCTGATTTTGATAATATTGTGCTCAAGGCTTATATGCTCATTAAACCTTTTGATATTCACCCCCATATGTAAATAGATAATGTTTCTCAAATATTCAACTAATGTATATATATATATATATATATATATATATATATATATATATATATAAATAATATATACAGAAAAGTGTATAAAACACATTAAACTCATATAGGTAAACAATTTATCATGGCCATTAACACTTGTTATGCTTTCCTTTATACAATTAGTAGTTAAAGCAATAGAAAAAATAAGCAATATGAAACTTTCACTCAACATCTTAACAGATACCTATATGTGTACCACAAAACTTGACCAGCAATACAACTACCTGATAAATGTAACATTGTGTATATATTGTAGCACTCTGCTACCAGCATTATCAGCTTATATGTATTAAAATGCTGTAATCATGATATATCCAAATAACCACAGTGGGCTATTAAGTGATCAAAATCTTATCTGCTAAGCCAATGGACCATTTTATCAGAGATCTTTTTAACAGAGATCTTTTGAAAGCCCTACTGCCAAAAGTTGATGATGTCTCCATCTTATTTAAAACCATGGGGTCTACGTGTTTTCAAAGTGAAGATCCAATAGGCTTCTTTTCTAAATAGATCCGTATTCTATTACCACCCCTCTGTTTTCTTTTCACTAGGTTAATAATCATCCAACTAAATGTCCTAGTGGCCCCCTGATGCTCATATATGAAGTGTTTGGATACTCCAGTAGTAGTTCTACCTTTATCTATATCATGAAGGTGTTCCTTTATCCTGACCCTGGTCTCTCGGGAAGTGCACCCTATATATTGTTTCTTGCAGACTGTACATGTTATCATATATATTGTATACTCTGACCTGCAATCAGTACAGAAACTACAATTATATACTTTCTGAGTGTTGACAGATTGAAACACCTTACTAGTCTGTGTTAAATCACACGCTGTACAACTACGGGTGCTACATTTATAGTGTCCCTTACATGTAAGTATATATATATATATATATATACATATATACACACACAAATACACACAGGGGTATATATATATATATATGTGTGTGTCTATATGTGTATATATGTATTTACAGACATATATACACAATAAACACAAGTACATATATGTGTGTGCATTTAATAAATGTTTCAAATGACTTCCTGTAGGCAGAAAGCGAAAGCGGCGTGTAGCCTGAAGGAGTTCCTGGAAGAACAAGTTGCCGCCACGGTCCGTTGCTGGAGTACCCGGATTACTCCCTAGGACACTACCCCATCACTGCGAGGGGTAAGGCGGGGAAGTCCAATAAGCTGCTACGGCTCATTAGCTAGAGCCACTGCCATAGCAAAGAGGAACTTTCGCTTTCAATTCAGGCAGAAGGGACCTGCTATTCCAACAGAAAGCCTGCCGGAGACCAACTTCCACCTGTCGGCAAGGTCTTTTTGAAACCGCTGAGATACGCTTTGTTAGCGCAGAAGTGGAGAGAGTGCTAACACAGGCGGCTCTGTCGGCAAGATCTGACTGACTCTGCTTTTGCAGGAGATCAGTCCAGGAGTACGCCTGCACACACAGAGCACAGATAATAACGCTCAGCTGCACTTACTTGGAGACCTCCCGGTCCATGGAGTGAGACGAGACGTGCCCTGCTGGAGGAGAAAGGGGGAGAGCGCTGCTGAAGGTGACGGTTACTAGTGTGGAAGTGGAAGCTGTTTGCGGCGTGACTGCTTAGAGTGGCTTGCCGGGTCTCTGCAGGACATCATCGGATTACCGGCTCCCCGGGGACCCCAGAATGTGTGGTATTTGAGGCTCTGAGTTAAGAGCTGAACCAGGCTGCCCCCTAGACACAGGAGACACTTGACCAGGAGAGAGCACTCGAAGGGGCAGAGAAGGAGCAGGGCCCAGCTGGAAAACACTAGAAATAACCGGCAAATCCCCCCCCTCCCCACCGCGGAGAAAGACTCATTGACTCTCTACCAAGAGCAGCATAAGCGCAAGTACTTTCTTTCTATCTATTGCTTACGCTGCATTATACTTTCTCCAGAGCTGCCAACCGCATTTTCTATCTGCTGGGGTTGTGCTAATGCATCACGTCTCTCTGAAAGTATAGCGGTCATATATTGTTACTTCTTTGCCAGCAGGGAAGTTTAATGATATTTGCTCCTAATCAAAGCTGTTCTCTTTTTTTTCGCTGATAATTTATCTTTTTCACTCCTTAGCAGCCAAAGCAACAGTTACTAGATATTGCTACTTTATTTAGAACCATATATGAAAAAGGTCTTTGATTAAAATGTTTACAACAAAGTTTTATTCTCTGTGTGGAGAAGCTAAGCTATGTAGGACCCAAGATGTTGTAATTATCCATTAGTTACTTAATCTTTTCTGTCTAGCTGTTAATGTAACAATTGTATAGATGTTGCATTTTTTTTATTTTTTTTTACCTAATTAGCTGCAGAATGATAGTATGAAATCTGTGTCTATTTTGTAATCTAGCGATTGGAAACTACCTATCAAAAGAATAAGCAGTAATATCTGTTACCTCAAAGTGTATTATTAACATCCTAACATTTCAGGTTAACAGTTCATTGCATAGAAGGACTGGTATTTGCACCTTTAAAATTAAACACTCTATGCATTAGAATTAACGTAGTACAGGAAGCTGAGCTGTTAGCTCCCTTGTGTTTTTTTTTTTTTTGTTTGTTTTTTGTTTTTTAGGGTTTCCTCAAATAAGGTGCGCATTACATTATTTCCTGGCGTGAATACTTAAACACCTATTATACACAAGTTTTTTTTTTTGTTTTTTTTTTAATTTAGACCTCAAGTGCAACCACTTATTTGCTTTTTATTATCTAAAAAAAGAAAGAAAAAAAAAAGTTTATTATTTTTTCTTTTTCTTCTTCACTAAAAGTAAATTTATAAGTTCACCTTAACTCAGGGCACTGCCCCTTATCACGTTTGATTCAACATACACTTTTTTTTTTCTCCCACTGTGTTGACCCCTTTCACTCTTCCTTCCCCCCAATTCACTCACACAGAGTCACATGGAAAGATTTTTTCTTCCCCAGAACACCATTCCCCAGACCATGCCGCCCAAATCTAAAGATAGAAGACCGCGCACATCTGATATCACTAGTGAGACTATAAACGAGGGAGCAAACTTAAAAACAGATCTCCAACCTTTAGTTAACCAATTATCTGATATCTTTCTGCCTTAGTTTGAGTTGCTTAAAAATCAAATGTCTAGCTTATCTTTAGAATTAAAACAATTCGCCAATAGACTCACTGAGGCAGAAGATAGAATATCAGTGGTAGAAGATATATCTAATAATCATTCACAGAAAATCTATAAACAAGAAAAGATAATATCAGCTATGAGTTTAAAATTAGAGGACCTTGAAGACCGCTCAAGGCGGAATAATTTGAAAATAATAGGCCTCCCGGAGACAGAAGATTACAAAGACTTATTACAATTTGCATCTATCACCTTGCCTAATGCCTTAAATATGGAAGCTAGAGATTCCCCACCGGTAGTTGAAAGAGCTCATAGACTGGGTCCCCCTAGAAGCAGAGCTGATGGGAAAAATGTCCACAGACCAATTTTAGTAAAATTCCTCAACTTCCAAGACAAAACAAATATACTAAGAGAATATAGGAAAATTAAGAATTTATATATAGGAGAAAACAAAATTTTATTGTTTCAGGATTATTCCGCCGACACTGCTTCTAGGAGGAAAGAGATGGCCCCTTTTTGCACTAAATTAATACAGAATGGATATACAGCAAGGCTACTATACCCTGCAAAAATCCTTATTAATGAGAAAGAGGGCTCAGTTAAATTAGACAGTGTGCAGGAAGCTAAAGCTTACTTTAAAGAAAATAAACTGTCACCTATATAAGATGAGGCTTGTAATAGGTAGTGCTAAAGATCTCTTGGAGCAATGACAAGAAAAACAACTGATATATGTAACTGTAGATGTCACTATGGCAGTGAAAAAAACTTTTTTTACCTTTTTTTTATGTTATAGGTGTGTGTGGTGGTCAGTTGGACACATGATGTGGAATATATTTTATTATTCGCCCCTTCCCCCCCCCACCCCCTTTTTCTTTTTTTTTTTCCTCTCTCCACCCCTCTCGGCGCCTCTCTGACGCATATATATATAATTAGCCCCCATGAAAGGAAATATTAGATGTCTTTCCTGGAACGTTGGTGGCATCACCTCCCCAATCAAAAGAAAGACTATAATTAAACAGCTAGGTAAATATAATCCTGATATAGCGTTAATACAGGAAACACATTTAAAAGCAGAGGAAGCTGCTAAACTTCACAGTAAGTGGGTTGGGGAGGTGATAGCCACCCCCTGTTCCAGAAGGGAAAGAGGAGTGGCTTTCCTAATTAATAAAAATCTTTCATACAACATCCTTAAAACAATATTAGACCCCCAAGAAAGATGGATAGTTGTGGAGCTACAAATAAAGGAAGTAACGGTAATTATATGTAATGTATATGGTCCCAATAAATTTGACCCTGCCTTCTGGAACAATTTAACCTATCAACTAACGAAATATATCGGCCAAAATCTAATCCTGGCAGGAGATTTCAATCTGATACCGACAGAAGTATTAGACAGACATAGTTAAAAAAACTCTTGTTTTTTTAAACAGAAGGCGGAAATATTCAAACAAATTAATAAAACCCTGAAACTCCATGACATCTGGCGATTACAACACCCAGACGAGAGGGCCTTCACTTGTGACTCCAGATCTTATGGCTCACTATCTAGGATAGATTTTTTTCTTCTCTCTAGTTCAATAATTAAATCTGAAGTCAAGGCAGAGATACATGATATTACCATCTCAGATCATGCGATTATATCAGTAGACATATATATATATATATCGGCATATCAGAGAAATGAAGGGAATAATTTTTTCTTTCCAAAATATCTACTGAATGATTTGGAATTCGGTAACTGGTTAAAAGGCAAGTGGAGGGAATTTGCATATTTAAATAGATCGTATAAAGAAAGAATAGAATTTTTTTGGGAAACTGCCAAAGCCTATTTAAGAGGCGAGATTAAAGCCTATATGATAATTAGGAGAAAAAAAAACTACAAGAGCGAGATATTCAGTTATCTAGACAAGTTCAGAACCTATTTCGCAAATATATCAGTGAACCCTCTAAACGATCCAGGGACAGTTATAGGACAGCCAAATCAGAAAGAGATATTTTCCTTAGACAGAAAACAATAATTGATAGAAGTAAAGGCAAATGCTAAGTATAAAGGTCAGTATGGTAAATCGGCTAAATTTCTTTCACGATTAGATAAAGCCAGAAAGAAAACGAATATTATAGAAGCAGTGACCGATGGAGTAAATAGATTCACAGACCAAACTAATATTAAAAAAATCTTCCTAGAATATTATCAACAACTGTATGCCTCTAAGGAAATCAATTTAGACAACAAAGATTCTTTCTGGCACAAGGTCGTGCTACCCGAGCTACCCAGAGACTTGCTCAAAGCCTTAAATGGACCTATAACCAAGGAGGAAATAATAGAAGCGATAAATCATGCTCAATGTAATAAAGCCCCAGGCCCAGATCAGATCCCAGCTGAAATGTATAAAATACTCAAAATAGATCTTGCTGATGTCTTACTCCAATTGTTCAATAGTTATTATATTAAGGGCCAAACTATGTCTAAATATTTTTCTCAGTCTATTATATCTCTAATCTTAAAAAAAGGCAAAAATTCTTTAGATCCCAAGTCTTATAGACCCATTTCATTACTCAATACTGACTATAAGCTATTGACACACATTATATCAAATCGTCTTAAACCATGTCCTATTACCCACTCAGACCAATCTGGCTTTATGTCTGGTAGATCAATAACTAAGAATATTCGAAAAGTATTTTTGACACTAGAATATTTCTGGAATAAGTTTCATGCTAAACCGACAAATAATCAAAATTTTGCGTTAATTGCAATCGATGCCGAAAAGGCGTTTGATTCCGTGGTCTGGGACCATCTATTCACAGCATTGGGTAAATTCGGATTCTCAGGTTATTTTTTTCACTTTGTAAAGACTATATATGATCACCCAAGATCCTCCTTACTAATAAATGGAACCCAGACCCCCAATTTTACATTACACAGAGGGACGAGACAAGGCTGCCCACTTTCCCCATTATTATTTAATGTGGCAATAGAGCCCCTGGCTATATACCTACGTGAGGAATTGCAGGCCATCAAGATAGGAGGGCAAAAACTAGTATTATCTCTTTATGCAGACGACCTGTTATTATTCATCAAGAATTCTAAATTAAACATACCTAAGGTTTTAAACACTATTGATACGTTCAGTACCTTCTCAGGCTACAAAATTAATACTAATAAATCCGAAATCCTTTGGATACATAAAAATAAAAAAAGTACGCAAGAACATCCCTTTCAGGAATCTTCTAGTATTAAGTACCTAGGGATTAATATTCATATCAATCCAACCCAATGGTACAGATTAAACTACGCTTCATTTTTCAGAAAAGCTACTGATAAACTAAAACAATGGAGCGCTTTTCCCATATCTTTGTCTGCAAAGGTGATGATTATCAAAACTATTTTATTCCCGCAGTTAATGTACATCATGCAAAATGTTCCCTTATTTATCCCGAACCAAGATATTAAGAGATTCAATCAAGAATGTGCCAATTTTATATGGAGTAATAAGAGACATTTATTATCTTTCTCAAAATTAACCCTTAGGCCAGAGAATGGGGGTCTATCCTTTCCGGATATAAAAAAGTATAATATTGCAAATTTAGCCCGCTTTGCCTTTGATTGGTTAACCGAAGCTAACTATCTCACAATCTTCTCATTAGAAAAGGAACTATGCGCCCCCTATTCACTACAAGCCCTGCTTCACTGCACGGTAACTTATCTGCCAAATAACATTAAAAATATGAAAATAATACGTAGCTCTATTGAAGCATGGCACAAATTGAACACAATGTTAGATGTAAATTTCAAATTGTCCCCATACCTCCCGATCCAGGGCAATCCGAAATTTATACCTGGTTTATCATGCGAGGTCTATAATAGATGGTCCCAACAAGGGCTAATCTACGTTTACCAATGCCTTAATAATCTTTCACAAATTAGATCCTTTGAAGATATTGCTAGGGAATTTACCCTATCCAACAAAAATTTCTTTGCCTACCTCCAAATAAGACATTTTATATCAGGAATTAAAAAACCTAATATAGAGTCTACGGGATGGACACAAATTCAAGCCTACATGGTGAGCTATAGGATTGGAAACCACAGCATAGCATTGTTATATAAAATCATGCTTGCAAAACAAGGCCAATTAAATACCAATCGCCTAGCAGAGAAATGGAGTACCCACTACAATGATATGTCGTTAGAAGCACTAAATCTAACCTTTAAATGGATTAAAACTGCTATTATTCCCACATCTTGGAAGGAATCCCATTTAAAGCTGATCAATAATTCCTATTTGACTCCATGGAAAGTCTCCAAATGGGGTAATAACCCCAGTAATAACTGTCCAAAATGTAGTAATTCAAAAGCAGATTTACATCACTGCTTTTGGTTGTGTCCGAAAATAGCACAGTTCTGGAACAAGGTGGAATTTTGGCTAAATAAGAATTTAGAACAGAAAATATGTTTGGAATCTAGAGATATTTTCTTCTTCCGACTTCCAGATTCCAAAAAAATAAATACAAACCTCATTAATACGGTCATTGCCTTAGGTCGCAATCTTATACTAAAAAACTGGAAAAGTAATAAGGCGCCCTCTATGCCATGTTTTGTAAATCATATTCACTCCCAGATAATATTTGAACAAGCAAATACATTAGCTATACATAGGGAAAGAGTGAAAGATTTCTTTTCAAAATGGTTAAAAGTTATTTTAAATTACCCACCGGGTATACAATTCTCTCTCATATACAATTTTCGCAGAACAGAATATTTCGAAACTTTAGTTTTATCTAATGTTTTTCCAGCAGAATGGTATTAAATATAATAGGCGTCGATGAGTGGAGTGGAGATGGGAGGTTTTAATCCCCTCCCCCCTTTTTTTTTTTTTTTTTTTTTTCTTCCTCTCACACTGTGTCCATATGTTGTGTTTTGCCCCGCTATTACCATATTATTCACCACGCCATTGACCAAGCCACAACCCCTTCGGTTCAAGGAAGGGGAGTTAAGTTATAGGGATAATAGCCAGAAAAGGTTATCAGACTAATTTCTTTTTCTGTCCTTTTTTTCGTTCTTAGAACAGAATTTAATCAGAGAAATAATAAGGCAAAGGTTAGCAACAGATGAGATGTTTTACATATAAATGGAAAATTTATAATCATTGTTTCTCTAGTGAATAATATGTAGTTTCTGTTTTATAGTTTCAGTAATTATTTGAAGTCTATTTTTATTATGAGAAATGCGCAAATAATTTGTTAAATGTAATCTGTGATTTGATTCACTTTTTTTTGTTGTGTTGTTGCTATGATTCTCTTTGTCTCAAATAAAAAGATTAAAAAAAAAAAAAAAAATGTTTCAAATACATATTACTGAAAGTATTTCACATTCCAATGTTTTTCACATAGCAGAATATGTTACATGTATTTATATATATATATATATATATATATATATATATATATATATATATATATATACACACACACATACACAATATATATATATACATATATATATATATATATATATATAGATAGATAGATAGATAGATAGATAGATAGATAGATAAATAGATAAATAAATACAACATATTCTTCTATGTGAAGAACATTGGAATGCAAAATATTTATATTTTCATGTCAGGTTAGCAAACTTGAGAAAATGTGATTAGATTTATGAGCAAATTAGGGTGTTAGAAATCGGTGGAGCAAGAAAAGTGGGGGAAAAAAACCTATGGGTGAATACGTTAATGAGGTCCCGATATTAGAAGTTCGGATTTTTGTGATTATCGGGTTAGGGCTTGAGCAAAAGCTTTTTACTTTTAACTTGTAATGCAGTACGATCGCTACCTGACGCACACAAAACACTTCTAGCAGAGTTAGTGCGTGAGTGGGAGGGATAAATATCGCTCCACTCATAATCTGGCCCGAATCGTCACATTGCAGGTGGAGAGCAAAAATGCAAGTGGTATGGAGCGCTAATGTTGCCACTTGCATTTTTGCTCTGCAATTAGAAGTCTATGGTTATGTATATTGTATGAGTGGTAATATAATGCACACTACAATATTCATGCTGGTGCGCTCACTCCCTCATATAACAGATCAGAATGAGGGCCTGCTATAATAATTGAGCATAAAGCTGATAAAGCACAACAATTCCAAACAAGTAGTGGAGCTTTTCATTAAAGGGACACTGAACCCTAATTTTTTTCTTTTGTGATTCGGATAGAGCATGACATTTTAAGAAACTATCTAATTTTCTCCTATTATCAAATGTTCTTCATTCTCTTGGTATCTTTATTTTAAAAGCAAGAATGTAAGTTTAGATGCTGGACTGTTTTTGGTGAACAACCTGGGTTGTTCTTGCTGATTGGGGGATAAATTCACCCACCATTCACCCACAATGATAGCAAGAGAATGAAGAAAAATTGATAATAGGAGTACATTAGAAAGTTGCTTAAAATTGCATGCTCTATCTGAATCACGAAAGAAAAAAAAAAATTGGGTTCAGTGTCCCTTTAAACTCAATTGATCTCGTCCATGTTTTTTAATGCACAATAGCAAGTGAGACAATGCAATACCTTGTTCTCAAAAGCTCTAAATGCAAAAGCGGTATTTCAGATTAAGCACAAACAATTAACCAACAGTGTAATACAAGAGCCGTTACAACCACTTCCGATTGAAAGTATAAGGAACAATATTTATTTATTATGTGCATTAAAAATGCGTTGGTTGGGGTGTGCCCAGGCAGTTACGAAGGTTAACTTCTAGTTTTGCGGATTATCAGCTAGATCATGGTGGATTTTGCGTCAGCATAACCAGAAATCCACCGAATAATTCCTTCTGTATAATCTGGTGCATTTTTTTCTTTATGGACCTTTACAGCTACAATAATCTGGACCGTTGGGGCCTACAGCAGCACATCAGAAAATAACGTGTGTCCCCCCGTGGATACACGGAGTAAACAACACAGCATAGTTCTATGTCATTACAGAGCTTTAGAGAAATCCTATTCTCTTTCAATCATCTAATAATGCGCTTCAGCTATCTCTGCAAGATCTCTGTTCCATGTTCCTAGCTACTTCTAAGGCTATATGAGCTGTGGTGACAAAATAGAGAGCCTGTGTTTACATAGTTTATTGCCTAACAAGGATGCTTCATGAACATTTTTAGTGTAGGGATCTCCAGCAGCGGAGGCCTTGCATGTTTTGCCATCTCGGAGGGACTCTAACAACACACTTAAAGCATTTGAGGGGCTCCCTCCTTTCAGGAGCAATCTTGCAAGAGAACTCCAGATACCATCCTCACTCTCTGGTGCGGGCCCTCTCCTAGACCAGAATCCATGGAACAATCGGTTGATAGTTGAGGAGAGTGCAGCCAGACGTAATTAGAGTAGAGGAACTGTACTATATGCAACACAAAAAAGTCTACTACCCAAACCAAACTCAAAAGGAAACCTTGTATCAACTGCCCAACCCTGGGAAAGGCTCAAACTATGGGACTGTAATTGGGACATTGTTCTGTGTGAGACATTGGAGCCTGCAAAATAATCCTGGTTAGACAAGGTATAGTCTGACTGTTTAATATAATAGACTGGCTACTATTATAGCTTTATTATGCTGTGTTTGAGCCTGCTGTTGAGGTTTCCATTATAGAGCTATCCTTATCTAGTACATGCATATATAAAACAAATATACTTGTCTTGTATGGTTACTATTTTGCAGTCTATAGTAATATCTGAGAACAAACATTCAGAGACTGCTTTTCTGCATATATGTTATCTTAAAGGGACACTCAAATCAAAATAAACTTTTATGATAAATGCATGGTCTTGTTATCTTGCATTTGTAGATTATGCAAATCTACTGTGTTGACTGGTCCTTTAAGACGCTTTCCAATTCACTTCCATTATAACATTTTGTTGTCTTTTTATTAGACATGTGCAACGCTAAAAAAATTGTTTTGTTTTGTTTTCATTAGTTAAAGGGACATAATACTCATATGCTAAATCACTTGAAACTGATGCAGTATAACTGTAAAAAGCTGACAGGAAAATATCACCTGAGCATCTCTGTGTAGAAAAGGAAGATATTTTACCTCACAATCTCCTCAGCTCAGCAGAGTAAGTTCTGTGTAAAAAGTTATACTCAGCTGCAGGTAAAATAATAAAATAAAATGAAGAAATGAACAGCAGCCAATCAGCATCAACAGTGCTGAGGTCATGAACTCTTTTACTGTGATCTCATGAGATTTCATTGTAAACTTCCTTAAGCTGAATAGGGAAATAAAATGAGAGTGCACGTAAGCTCGCTCCTTCCGCTGTCCCGGGACAGACATACTAATTTGCTGCTTAGAAGTCCTTTACAATGGGATGTAGCTACTGAGAAACTTTTGAGGTAAAATATCTTTCTTTTTTACATAGAGATGTTCAGGTGATATTTTCTAGTCAGCTTTTTACAACTATACTGCATCCCTTTCAAGTGTTTAAACATTTGGGTATTATGGCCCTTTAAACAAATAATTTTGTTTTGCCAAATTAGTTTAGTCATGTTTAAAAAAAAAAGAAGTTTAGAATAGAATAATGCATATGAATAAAGAATGGATCCGAAAAAACGAAAGGATCTGAAAAAACGATTTAACGTAACATAACTAATATGTCAGCTATTGTTAAAACAAAATTATCTAAAATCGCCGCCGCCGTAACCCACATCGCTGACACTAAATAAAGCTATTAACCCCTAAACCGCCGCCCCCCATATCGCCAACACTACCTAAACCTATTAACCCCTAAACCGCAGTTCCCCAACATCGCTGACACTAACTAAACCTACTAACCCCTAAACCGCCGTTCACAAATATCGCCGACACTAACTAAACCTATTAACCCCTAAACCGCAGTTCCGTGACATTGCTGACACTAACAATTTATTAACCTCTAAACTGTCGTACACCCACATCGCCAACAATAACTAAAACACTAACTAAACCTATTAATCCTTAAACCGCCGGCCCCCACATCTCAACAACCTAAATTAAACTATATTAACCCCTAAACCAAACACCCCCTAACGTTAACATAATTAAAATAGACCTAAATTAAAGTTACAATTATTAACTAACTACCTAGTTAAAAATAAATACAAACTTACCTGTGAAATAAAAATAAAATAAAAAAAACTAGGATTACTAAAAAATTATAACTACAATTACAAAAATTAACAAACAAAATTATCCAAAAAAATAAAAATTATTCCTATTCTAATAACCTGTTTTAAAAATCAGCCAATAGGAATGAGAGCTGCTTAAATCCTATTGGCTGTTCAAATCAGCCAATAAGATTTAAGCAGCTCTCATTCCTATTGGCCAATTTTAATTTTTCAGCCAATAGGAGTGCAACGGTACCCTAATATAAAAGGGGTACCTTGCATTGAATCCTCAGTGTGCGGCAGACAATTGCATGAAGAGGACCTCCACGTTGGTCCGATGGACCTCCACCTCCGCGCATCCGACTCCGCTAGGATGAAGATAGAAGATTCCGGTCCCGCGATGGATACAGATGGTAGAAGATGCTTCGCCGCTGGGATGAAGATCTTTCACCGGGCTTCAGTAACTGTGAGTACTGATTTTGGGATTAGTGTTAGGTATTTTTTTTTTTTTTGGTGTTTTTTTTTAGATTAGGGCTTTTTTATTTTAATGGCTGAAAAGAGCTGAATGCCCTTTTAAGGGCAATGCCCATACAAATGCCCTTTTCAGGGTAGATTAGTGTTTTTATTTGTTTGCAAAAGAGCTGTTAACTTTAGGGCAATTCCCTACAAAAGGCCCTTTTAAGGGCCCTTCGTAGTTTATTATCGATTAGGGTTTCTTATTTTTGGATGTTTTTTTTATTTTCTTTTAAATGGGGTATTAGAATAGGAATATTTTATATTATTTTGGATAATTTCGTTTGTTATTTTTTGTAATTTTTTTGTTGTTGTAATTTTAGTGTTTATTACTTTTCGTACAGGCAAGTTTGTATTTATTTTTACTAGGTAGTTAGTAAATAGTTATATTGCAGCTTAGGTTTTATTTTTATTTCACAGGTAAGTTTGTATTTATTTTTAAATAGGTAGTTAATAATTGTAACTTTAATTTAGGTCTATTTTAATTATGTTAAAGATAGGGGGTGTTAGGTTTAGGGGTTAATATAGTTTAATTTAGGTTGTTGCGATGTGGGGGCCGGCGGTTTAGGGGTTAATAGGTTTAGTTAGTGTTTCAGTTAGTGTCGGCAATGTCTGGGAACTGCAGTTTAGGGGTTAATAAGTTTAGTTGGTGTCAGCGATGTTGGGGAACGGCGGCTTAGGGGTTAATAGCTTTATTTAAGTGATTTAGTTAGTGTCGGCAATGTCGGGGAATGGCGGTTTAGGGGTTAATAGCTTGATTTAGTTTATGTTGAGGAACTGCGGTTTAGATTAGAACAATGAAAAATTCTGAATATGAATAATGGATCTGAAAATTCGGAAACTGAATTATTCATTTTCAAAAATTTCGGGACTTTAGTTATGGTGCGATTCGGAAATTCGGATGCATTCGAATCTGCGAAATAGAAAAAAATTAAATCCGGCCAAAAACAAAATGCACATGTCTACTTTTTATATGCACACTTTCTGGGGAACAAGATCTTACTGAGCATGTGCACAAGTTCACAGGGTATACGTATACTAGTCTGTGATTGGCTGATGTCTGTCACATGATACAAGGGGCTGGAAAATGGGAGAAAAAATACATTTGTCAGAAAAAAAAAATCTACTGCTTATTTGAAATTTAGAGTAGGTGTTAAATAATTGTCTTTTTATGATACACTGCATTGAGTCGTCCTTTAATCAATTGATTTTGTGTGCGCCAATTTATTTAATACAGTGCAAAATAACCAAGATAAGGTTTTCCTCCAGTAGTTTTCTTAAATGGATATAAAACAGTACTTCTTTAGTAACAACAATTATTATTCCTTTAGATTAAAGTTAAGCATAAAAAGAAACTGATTGTGTAAAAAAAAAAGATAAAGCGAACCACTTATTTGGTTTCTTGCAAAATACATTTTCTGTCTAGCTCCTGCTCATAGCTAAACAAAGAAGCAGACATTGCAAAACCTATGTTTTTGACCCATATTGATCATTGGCAATAAACTGACTTTCATCTGCATTTCTGCGCTCCTAAAATATATGTTTAGGGATATGCCCCTTGTTCATGTTATACGCTAGGTCATTTAGGCATATTGATCTATAGAATGATTTGTCATACCTGAGGATGCATATTTCGTAAAAAAAAATAAAAAAAAATCCCCTTTGGTGTAGCTCACTTCCTTAAACCAATCACCATACTTTTAAGGTTCACTAGCCTATCACTAAGTCTTGAGTCTGGGAAAAAGGTATATGGAAATTCAATTTTACATCTATGCACCTGACTGCAAATTGAATAAGGGCAATATTTACAAATTTCTGAGGACTTCCGGTTTTGAGCACGTCCGGCAGTGACATGTCAGAGCCTAAGGGGAATACTGTCTGGACACAGCCGCCCATCACAACCTGCAAGCTGCAGGATTCTGCCGGGGGCAATAGGAGGCGGCGGAAGCAACTGCAGCCTGATGGTAACAGGCTGTCAAGTCGACCAGAGCCCCCGACAGCGCCTGCACCTGCCTGTGTGGCAATTCCATCTTTGAGGAGATGCACCCCTGAGCCTTGAAGGACGTAATGGGCGGATAGAGCCTGTCCTAGTATGGGCGGATAAAGCATCCAGACAGGAGCGATACCACCGAGATACCTGGACACACGATACAGCCTGGGGAGCTTGAATTTTGAACAGCCCCAGAGGGTGGCCATACTTTCAATTCTGTTATCGGAGGCACCCTGCAGAGTTTAAGCACTTGACACCCGTACTGAACCTGCAGCTCGGATTTCTCCATTGTGAGAAGGTTCCAATCCAGGTCCTCCCTGCTAGGAGCCTACCGGTGATATCCGGAGTATAGTAGAGCCTTTTCTTAGGATCCCTTACACCGATCCTTGCTGGAAGTCCAGGTTTAGGAGACAGAAGTGTCTATTTGTCCAGACACATTCACAAATACTACAGACCGCGTCGTGGGTAAGCCTTTGACATAAGGAACTCAGCTGAAACCCTGGAAGTATCTGTAAGTACTTTTGTGGCTACTTGCCCACTTTCTCTCTGTTTTTTGAATGCGCTAAAAATAATCCCAAGTGTTCCAAAGAAGTCTATGAATGGTCTATGAATAAAGGGGCTCCTGGAACTTTTATCCATCTCTCCATTCTCAAGTGGATTATGCTTGTTGAAACAAAAGGAGACTTTCTTTTTTTTTCTCTTTAAAAAAAAAACAAAAAAACGTGTAACCTTGTAAAATTGGTCTTGCTGTAAAAAAATTATTTTTTTATTTTTATTATCTTGAGAAATGTAATTTGACATTGTAATTTAAATTCTTATTTCTAGGTTCTAAATTGTTTTTCAATCGTATATTTAGCTGGGGTTTATTTAGAATAGAGAATTGGCTGAAAGAAAAAGTCAAGTAAAAAAAAACAAAAAAAAAAACACCTTTAAAGAATCATCACTTTATCCTTTTCCCTTACACATTGAGAAATTTGTTATCTTAGCCAAGGCAAAATCACCTATAATGCCCCCTAAGAATAAAGAGCGTAAATCTAAATTGAATATGTCGTCAATCCAGGATAATGTATTAGAAATAGATAACTCAATAAGTAATACAATTAATGTGCAAGACTTAGCTTGTAAGCTCTCTGAAATGACGACTCCACAATTCGTACAGTTAAGACAGGACTTTTCTATACTATCTGTTGAAGTTAAGGAATTTAACAATCGGTTAGAAGAAGCGGAATCACGCATCTCAGAAGTCGAGGATAGACTATATACACTTGATACAGATAAAAAACAAACAGAACAAAGAGTTAAGAAATTGCAGGAAAGAATGGATGATATGGAAGATAGAGCACGCAGGAATAATATTAGAATCATAGGCCTGCCAGAAACAGCTGAGTTTAGTGACTTAGTGAGATTTGTCGCAGAAAAACTTCCTGTCTTGCTAGATATGCCCAGAGAGAACCCCGGGATTTTAGTTGAAAGAGCACATAGGCTGGGCCCAGCTAGAACTAGGCTAGATGCATCCATAATTAAAAGACCAGTCATAGCGATATTCCTTAACTTCCAGGATAAAAGAGAGATTTTGTATTATTATATGAAGAAAAAAAATGGTTAAGATTGGTGATGAACAAATACTAATCTTTCAGGATTTCTCACTAGAAACATCAAATCAAAGAAAAGATATGGCTCCTATTTGTTCAAGTTTAATCAAGAAAGGTCTCAATGCTTTCCTAGTATACCCTGCAAAAATTAAAGTACAGAGAGACGGTGGCTGGCAGTTTTTTAATAATCCAACAGAAGCTAATGAAATTTTAATTTCAAGTTAAAGAGAGTAATATTGGTAAAGTCAAGAGGATACCCCTATTTTTTCTTTTTTTACGTTTAGTCATGGAAAGTTTTGTAGATGGTGCAAATTGTGACATCTTCATAATTGTATATGTAGTTATTGTGTGGATCTTAACCTCCCCCCCCCTTTTTTTTTCTCTCTTTGTTGTTTTGTTTTTGATGTGGAATGGCACTTTGTAATATAATATCTTGGAATGTAAGGGGCATAACCTCTCCGATAAAAAGGAAAAATGTTTTAAACCATCTAAAGAAAATTAAAACAGACATAGCCCTCTTACAAGAGACATACTTACAACAGAAAGAACTAGACAAATTAAAATATGGCTGGGTAGGTGAGGTGGTGGCCACCCCTTGCACTAAAAGAGAGGTGTTGCAATCCTGCTTAATAAGAAACTTAGATACAAGATCATAAAACAAGAACTGGATCATGAGGAGAGGTTTGTCATAATACAGATAGAAATAAATGGGAATTTTTTTGTTTTATGTAATATTTATGGCCCAAATAATGGTGACAGAAGGTTTTGGAATAAATTACAGAGGAAACTACTTGAATATTCACATCATAACTTGATTATAGCAGGGGATTTTAATTTAATATCCCAGTCCCCTATTGATAGATTCCAGCAAGGGAATAAACAGGTATCAGTACCTAAACGTGATATACTAATTTTAAAGAATTTTAGAAATATTTTAAATCTGAAGGACATTTGGAGAATTCAAAATCCTGATGTAAAAGGCTTTACGTGTGAATCTAAGACTTACAGGACGTTCTCACGTATTGATTTTTTTCTAGTTAATGAGGTATTACTCGGTCAGGGTTTAGAGGCTGAGATCACCCCTATAATTATATCAGATCATGCGCCAGTTAGATTGAGTATTCCACTCAATGGTTCTACATATAAAAGAGCTGCATTCTTTTTCCCCAAATACCTTTTTTCTAATATTAACTTTAAAAATTGGCTGAAGAATAAATTGAAAGAATATGAATCTCTTAACAGAGGCTCAGTAGAAAGCAATCAGATTTTTTGGGAGGCATTGAAAGCCGTAATTAGGGGAGAAATTAAAGCATACTTGTGCAGGCTTAAAAAGAAAAACTCATCTAGAGAAATTCAGTTATCCAATCAGTTACTCAATTCCTATAATTGATATTTAAAAATTCCTAATCGGGTAAACTGGGCTAAACTGGGTATCAGTACCTAAACGTGATATACTAATTTTAAAGAATTTTAGAAATATTTTAAATCTGAAGGACATTTGGAGAATTCAAAATCCTGATGTAAAAGGCTTTACGTGTGAATCTAAGACTTACAGGACGTTCTCACGTATTGATTTTTTTCTAGTTAATGAGGTACTACTCGGTCAGGGTTTAGAGGCTGAGATCACCCCTATAATTATATCAGATCATGTGCCAGTTAGATTGAGTATTCCACTCAATGGTTCTACATATAAAAGAGCTGCATTCTTTTTCCCCAAATACCTTTTTTCTAATATTAACTTTAAAAATTGGCTGAAGAATAAATGGAAAGAATATGAATCTCTTAACAGAGGCTCAGTAGAAAGCAATCAGATTTTTTGGGAGGCATTGAAAGCCGTAATTAGGGGAGAAATTAAAGCATACTTGTGCAGGCTTAAAAAGAAAAACTCATCTAGAGAAATTCAGTTATCCAATCAGTTACTCAATTCCTATAATCGATATTTAAAAATTCCTAATCAGGTAAACTGGGCTAAATATATGAATGCTAAAAAAGAAAGGGATGTCCTTCTACATCAGAAAGCCATGCAAGGGATTCATAGACAAGAGGCCAAATTATATAGATATGGGGGCAAAACTGGTAGGATGTTAGCAAATATGGTTAAACAAGTGCAAGGACCCAATATAATAGAAGCCATTAAGAGTAAAGAGGGAAGGTTAACCTCTAGCGTGCATATTAAGGAAGCATTTTTTAATTATTTTAAAAACATATACAATTCAAGGGAAATTCACGAAGGACATAAAGAGAGTTTCTGGAGAAAATGTACTAATGATTTAGCGGATCTTAACTGACCTATTTCTTTAGATGAGATTCAGAAGACTATAAAAGCCATAGCATTAAATAAAGCCCCAGACCCAGATCAGTTGCCATCAGAATATTATAAGATATTGATAGATGAGATCACACCACATATGCAAAGAGTTTTTAATGACTTTTACATTAATGACATAGAGATGCCAAAAAGTTTTACTTGTCCTCTTATAACATTAATCCTAAAAAAGGATAAGGACCCAGAGAATATGAATTCATACAGGCCAATAGCCTTATTAAATTCAGACTATAAGATCTTGGCGAGAATATTAGCAAATAGATTAAAAACTATCTTATCTGGATTGATTCACACTGACCAGACAGGCTTTATGAGCGGGAGAACTTCTTTTACAAATATTAGAAAAGTCTTGCTCAGGTTAGACTACTATTGGAAGGATGTTAAAAGCCTTAAAAAACAGATATAGATAGAGCAATTATAACAGTCGACACCGAAAAAGTGTTCGACTCAGTACATTGGAACCACCTGTTTGAAGTTCTAGATAGATTTGGTTTTACTGGTCCTTTCTGTTCATATATACATGACATATAATAACCCTCTAACAGCTCTCATAATTAATAGTGATTTCATTATGAATTTTCCTCTTCATAAGGGAACAAGACAGGGGTGCCTGCTCTCACCATTGTTGTTTAATTTAGTCATAGAACCATTAGCTATTGTACTACAGAACAATATTCGAGGAATAGACATAGGCTCTAAAGAACTTCAGATTGCCCTATATGCAGATGATCTTTTGAACTTTGTTAGTGATCTTAAAAAGTATATCCCTAAATTGCTTGAATTATTTCAAATTTTTAGTTCTTTTTCCTGTATAGGATAAACAAGCAGAAGTCTGAAATTCTTTGGATTACAAAGAGCAAGTGTCCTGCTGTTTCTACTCCTTTTAAAAAAGTTAAAAGCTACATGAGGTATTTAGGGATCAATATTAGTCTCTCCCCAGAGAAATGGTATGGAATTAATTATGATCTATTATTTCAAAAAATTAAGGAGGACTTAAGGAAATTGTCCAATTTACCACTCTCTCTGGCAGGGAAAATTAATATTGTTAAGATGGTAATTTTTCCTAGACTGTTGTATCTTTTACAAAATTTACCCTTATTCATAAAAGCTAAGCAAATAACTAATTTTCATAAATTGTTACGTCGGTTTCTCTGGGGTAAAGGCAAAGCGAAAATATCACTTAGTAAATTAATGCAGTTAAAAGAGTACGCTGGATTAAGTCTTCCGAATCTATCTAGATATAATTGGGTCTGTATGGTTAAAGTGATGGCAGATTGGTTATCAGAGGTTGGCCATTTCCAGCTAAAAGATATTGAGCAAAACTTGCTTAAACCAGTAGGATTAAAGCTAATCCCCCATTTAGAAATTAATGATTAAAAATGATTAAAATGATTAAAAATTTACCATCAACGATAAAGGGAATGATTACTTTTAAGAAACCAATCCTGGCAAAAAATATGCAAATTCCTAGGAATAAACTTTAGATCTTCTAAATATTTACCTATAGTAGGTAACCCGGAATTCCCCAAAGCTATGAGATGTATATGTATTTGCAGAATGGAAAATTAAAGGTTTAGAATTTGCTTATCAGCGTTGGGATTTCCCCCTCAAGTGCATTAAAACATTTTGGACAATGCAGCAGGAATTTAATATAGGGAATAAAGACTTTTTTTGCGTATTTGCAGCTGAGACATTTTGTTAACACGGTCAAAGTAATTGTTGGTGATTTTAGTTGGGATTCACTTGACCCGCTTTTTTGCTTATTCAAAGCAGGTTTATATTCCATATCCCCCTGGTATAGATTATTAATGAGAAAAGAAGGAAAGGATTACATAAATAGTTTAGCGTTGAAATGGTCTCGGGACCTAAATGGAGTTAATAACGATATGATCCAAAAAAGTATAAACAAGAGCATGGAAGGCTACTCTCCTTTTATCATGGCGTGAGTCTCACATCAAACTCATTAATCGCTCCTACATAACACCTAGCAGGATGGCTATGTGGGATGTAGATACGTTTATAAAGTGCCCAAGATATACAGGCCCATTTATCAAGCTCCGTATGGAGCTTGAAGGGCCGTGTTTCTGGCGAGTCTTCAGACTCGCCAGAAACACAACTTATGAAGCAGCGGTCAAAAGACCGCTGCTCCATAACCCTGTCCGCCTGCTCTGAACAGGCGGACAGGAATCGCCAGACATCAACCCGATCGAATACGATCGGGTTGATTGACAGCTCCCTGCTGGCGGCCGATTGGCCGCGAGTCAGCAGGGGGCGGCGTTGCACCAGCAGCTCTTGTGAGCTGCTGGTGCAATGTTAAATGCGGAGAGCGTATTGCTCTCCGCATTTAGCGAGGTCTTGCGGACCTGATCCGCAGTGTCGGATCAGGTCCGCAAGACCTTTGATAAATGGGCCTGGTAGTCTCTACCTTGCAGATTTAATACATTGTGTATGGGGTTGGCCAAAGGTGAGACAGTTTTGGTATAGGGTTTCTTTCTGGCTATCTAAGATTGTCCAACAAAACATTGAAATACAATTAGGAGAGGTTTTATTTTTAAAAGAGGGCAATAATAGGCCATATAACAGTAGATTTATTAACTTTGTGATTCTTTGTGCTAGAAATATAATTTTTAGTTCCTGGAAATCCAGCAGAGGCCCCAGTCTTTCTCAGTTTCTAAGTAAATTAGAGGCAAAAATGATAGTTGAGCAATTTGATTATGTAATCAACTCAGAAAATGATGTGATGATTTTTTTTTAAAAAATGGAGAAATTTTATTACCTCACTCCCAGTCGGAATGCAAAAACAAATTTATAAGCCCTTTTATAATTTACTATATGTACAGGGTGCCATCCTAAGAGGAGAGATTGGTTGGCTAAATGATGTTCAGCCTTGAGGGGTTTTTTTTTGTTTGTTTGTTTCTGGAAGGGGAAACTGGGTTTGAATTATGATTTTGTATTGATTGTCTAAAATAAGATCCTGTTAAGATTTAAAAAATAAGGTATATACTCAGATTTATTTTATTCTTTTTTGTTGTATTTCCAACAGATAAAATGTAAATGAAACTTTGTTTAAAAAATAGTATGATTCTATGAAGTCTATGTTAATATGATATTAATATGAATTTACATTCTGTTGTAATTTAATTATCCTTAAATAAAACGAAGGTTTTTTTTTTTTAAAAAAAGGGCAATATT
>NC_069506.1:167412427-167424927 GCF_027579735.1 Bombina bombina | reverse complement strand
GACCCCAAATAAAGTTCAGCTGTTCTAGTAGGTCTTTCCTGACATTTTCTTAGTCGCAACCTACAGCAAAAGCCATGGTTCGCAGAGAGCTTCCAAAGCATCAGAGGGATCTCATTGTTTAAAGGTATCAGTCAGGAGAACCGTACAAAAGAATTTCCAAGGCATTAGATATACCATGGAACACAGTGAAGACAGTCATCATCAAGTGGAGAAAATATGGCGCAACAGTGACATTACCAAGAACTGGACGTCCCTCCAAAATTGATGAAAAGACGAGAAGAAAACTGGTCTGGGAGGCTGCCAAGAGGCCTACAGCACCATTAAAGGAGCTGCAGGAATATCTGGCAAGTACTGGCTGTGTGATGCATGTGACAACAATCGCCCATATTCTTCATATGTCTGGGCTATGGGGTAGAGTGGCAAGACGGAAGCCTTTTCTTACGAAAACAAACATCCAAGCCCAGCTAAATTTTGCAAAAACACATCTGAAGTCTCCCAAAAGCATGTCGCAAAAGGTGTTATGGTTTGATGAAACCAAGATTAAACTTTTTGGCCATAATTCCAAAAGATATGTTTGGCGCAAAAACAACACTGCATATAACCAAAAGAACACCATACCCACAGTGAAGCATTTTTTTTTTTAAATTCATTTTTATTGGGGTATTTTTACAGTAATAAAATTAAAAAGACAAAATAAGACAATCGAAAAAAAGAACGGGATGAAAATTAAAATAACCACTTTGGTGGTAAAATCATACATGAAACATAATCGAAAATACAAATACCTTATAGGATACCATTAACCAAATGAAAAAATATACATATTTTGTCAAATGAACATTACATCATATTCGATTGTCATCTCTTAGGAAGATTTACTTATACAAAAAAGAAACCCCTTCTGGGATACAGTAGAAATCAAAAATGTTAGATAAACATTGACCAAAAAATTAGAACTACCCAAAACTCCTAATACTTAGGTTGATCGTCTTAACCATCTTTCGGGGAAAAAAAAAAAGGAAAAAAAAATAAATATTAGGGGAGAGGTAATGGGGCTTCTCCTGTCGCCTCTCCCCCCCTCACCCCCATGCGTCCCCCGCTCTATCCCACCTCTCTGGCATTGGACACCCATAAGGGCGGAAACAACCCATGGAGAACTAGGTCTGCAAAGGTCTGGGAGCTCAGAAATGGCTTCAATATACTCTTTTGCACTGACAATGGGTAGGACTTGATTATAGGAAGCCATCTATGCATAAATTTACCAATGAGTTTTTCGGAGGAGAGCTGAAAATGAAAAGCTTCATAAGTTATTTGGAACTGGATTTCTCTAAGAAAAAGAGTAAAGGATGGGGCCTTATACGAACGCCAATTTTTAGTTATAAGACATCTGGCCACAAGGATAATAGTTGTATACGAGTCTACCAGAAATCTTTCTAGATGTGTATTTATTCTAAAAAAAAATACCATGTCAGCAGTAAGACAGCTAGTTAGATCGAAAGACCGATTGACCCAGTACTGGATTTTCAGCCAAAATTGCCTTATTTTTGGGCAAGACCAAAACATGTGAATTATATTAGCGTTCGGATGCGAACAACGCGGACAAGGGAAGATTTGTGAAGGGTAACAACGCGCCATTCTGGAAGGGGGGAAATAATATTTATTAGTAAGTTTAAGTCGAAACTATCACCTCTTGAGAAAGCCCGACCGGCGTCGGGGGAAACGCGTTGAGGATCAAGGACCAACATTCTCATCAAACTTCGGATAAGGAACTCTGTCTTTACAACCGACCAAACCCGCTGTTACCCGTCACAGACTTGGATGACATTTCAGGGTAAAAAAGAACCGCATACTGAGACAGCAGGAGTGCAGGTGTGAGCGGTGTTTGTGGGAGGAAACTTAAGACAGTCTCTTTCAGCGGCAGCTGGAAAGGTTACTCTACAGGCTCAATTCATTTTTAATCTTGTAAGTGCATATTGTTAGCGCTTATTTTGTTGTCAATAAATTCTATCACTTGAATCGGAGGATGCGCTTTTTCTTTTTTTCTTAGATTTCTGCATTTTTCATCTGAAGCACAAGAGGCAACAGATCAAAGAGCAGCACCCGACACAAGCTTACTTAACATTGGAAACTTTGCCTGCAGTGTGTAACACTTTATTGTGATCTACTAACAAGGAAAAAAGGAACATAAACCTAAGGGAACTGTGACAAATTAACATCAATATTATATTAGTATTATCTGGACAGACCCATTTCCTTCCTTGGACATCAGGTTGTATATCTCCATAGCATAATAGCAAAATACAATATATGACATGAAAACAGGGTATATATGAGCTCTATCGAATTGTTATATACGAGCTTAGTTTTTAATATAATTAAGCCGGTTGTTTATACATATAGCTCTATATAGATAACTATCACCTTTGTTGTTTTTATTCTTTTACATTATTTTGGGATTCTGTGTGACTTACGTAGAGCGCCTATATATTTCTATTCTGTAATTAGTAAGTTTAAAATGAGACTCTTTTACTGACACAGGAACCATACATTTGTATACTCTCTCCAAACTCTGCAAGATCCATTCAGGAGTGATAGCGGTGAATGTATTCTCCCAACTTTTACAGATTTTATCTACTGTTAATGCCCCTTGTTTAGCCAACATTATGTCATATGTAAGTGAAATTGAAGTGTAACCTTTTCTAAATTTATCAAAACAAGTGTTAATTTCGGTCCACCGGGACACCCAGTCCTCTGGTGGGGGATGCTTACTCACAAAATGCCTAAGTTGAAAATAAGCGAACAGATTGTCCCTGGGTAACTTATAAAGTTGAAACAACGAACCATATGGACTTATGAGTTGAGTTTCTGAAAAGACTTGAGCGACCCGTGACAAACCATTCTCTTCCCATTTCTCAAATACCTTGTATTGTACCCCAGGCATAAACTCAGGATTGCCTCTTATAGGCAAGAATCTTGAGAAATGAGGATCAACTTCTAAAATTTTACAGAATTTCTGCCAGGCCACTATTATGTTTTTAACCGAAGATAATGATTTAATTTTAGGGGGAAGATGTTTAATTACATTATGCACGACCGCTTTTAAAGAAAACGGGGCAATGCATTGTTCTTCTAGTTCAATTGTCGAGAAGCAGTTTGAATCGGTTAGCCAATCAAATGCAAATTTAGCTAGCGTAGCAATATTATACAGTTTTAAGCTAGGAAGGGCTAGGCCAGCAGAAGATTTTTTTTGAGTCAATTTCATCAGGGATATTAGAGACTTCTTATTACCCCATATCAATTTAACTATATTTTGATCAAACTTATTTAAATCCTTTTTTGAGAGAAATAACGGTAAGTTTTGTAAGAGATACAGTATCTGGGGGAATACGATGACTTTTATTAAGTTTACTCGTGCTGAGATAGATAAGGGAAAGGAGGCCCATAATTCAAGATTTCAACGGGTCTCTGTGAAAAATAATCCCAAGATATTTAAGTCTATCTACCACTTTAAAGGGGTGATTAGAGCAACTTACCCTTGACTTGGAGATCCACAATAGTTCACTTTTTCCATAATTAACTTTGTACCCTGAAAAAGAACTAAAATCCGTCAGAATTTGTAATACTAAGGGTATCTGCACTTTTGTTTTCTCTAGGAACAATAAGAGGTCGTCAGCATAAAGAAGGGTTCTGAGAGTGTGTGGCCCTATTGATATTCCGGATAATTTTTGCCTTAACCAAATAGCCAAAGGTTCTAGAGCAATATCGAATAGCAGGGGTGACAGCGGGCATCCCTGTCTCGTTCCCCTGCCTAATAATATCCTAGGAGATAATATGTTATTGATTAAAAGATATGATATTGGTGCCCTATATATTTTATGCACCAAGTTCATAAATTGATCGTGAAACCCAAATTGCTCTAGAACCCGAAAAAGATACTGCCATGTAATGGAGTCAAAGGCTTTTTCTGCGTCTAACGTCAGAATAGCCATATCTGTGGGAGCTCGATTTTTTTTAATTTTCTCTTTGTTCCACATGTAGTGACTACTTTGCGTATATTTTTAGTAGAATTGCGTCCCTGAATGAAACCCGTCTGATCTGGGTGTATAATCTCGCCTAATCCTTTCGCCAGTCTATCTGCAATGATGGAGGTTAAGATTTTATAATCGGTGTTAAGCACCGATATTGGTCTATATGATGCTGGATCTTCTCTTTCCTTATCTTTTTTAAGAATTAGGGTAATATTAGCAGCTGTAAATAGATTAGACATGGTTTTATTAGAAGAGAAGTAGGCATTGTATAGCCTTTCCAATGTGAAAATGACCTCATGAGAAAGTATTTTATAATATTCTGGGGGGAGAAAGTCAGGTCCAGCTGCCTTATTTAGTTTTGTTTTTTCTATTGCTTTAAGAATTTCTTCCCCCGTGATGTGTGCATTTAGTCCTAAGAGACGATCTTTGGACAATTGGGGAAGTTTGATCTTTGATAAGAAGTTATCCATGTTTAACAAATTAACATCTGTTTTATTGCAGAGATTTTGGTAAAAGTTATGAAAAACCTTTCTAATGTTTTCACTATCCCTGTATCTTTGGTTACCATCTTTAATAGCCATAATGAAGTTTTTACTCTTCCTATTCCTTGTTAAGTTAGCGAGATGTTTTGCTGAAATCCCGTGGTATCCTTTAAACTTTAGGTTCAATTTAAGTTCTTCTCTATGTGATCTTTGCTTGAGGAAGACCTCACGATTATTTTTGGCTTCGCAATACTTATTCCAGTTACTAGCTGACTTGGTATTGTAGAAATTTTTAAGAGCGTTTTTAACATGGTGTGCTAATTGAATTTCGGTTGCCCTATTTTTCTTATTCAAAGTGTATAAATAAGATTTAATTTCCCCTCTCAATACAGCCTTAGAGGCCTCCCAGAATAGCTCGATGTAATTTAGTTGGGCAATATTAAAGGTGACATAATCCCTCCATTTTTGCTTTAGCCAGAAAACAAATCTAGGATTATTATAAAGAAACCTCGGGAATATAAAACCTTGGTTTTTGTCTTTTGGCTTGTGCAAAGATGGGAAGGCTAATGAGATAATAGCATGATCTGATATAACTATATCATTAATTTCAGGTTTAACTTTTAGAATGGAGAGAGATTCTGAAATTAAAAACATGTCAATTCTTGAAAATGTATTGTATACTTTAGACTCACAGGAAAATGTTATCGAATCTGGATTCTCAATACGCCAGATGTCTAGGAGTTTAAGTTTCTGCGAAAATTGTTTCAAACATTTTGCCCTTTTGTTATACTCTTTTGAATGTTTCTGAGTTAATCTATCTATTTCAGGGCATGCAGCGATATTAAAATCACCCCCTAGAATCAGATTCTGAGAAACGAATGGAAATAGTTTGTTTGATTTCCTCCCAAAATATGGGAGTATGAGCATTTGGTCCATAAATATTACAAAAAACAAAGTCAACATTGTTAATCACAATTTGTAAAATAATGAATCTAGCTTGCGGATCACGTTCCACTTTTTTAATTGTATTCTCCAGATTTTTATGTAAGAGAATAGCTACACCTGCCTTTCTATTATTGACTGGGGTGGCAATGACCTCTCCCACCCATTTTATCTTTAATTTCAGAATCTCTGAATCTTTTAGATGTGTCTCTTGTAAAAATACTACCTCTGGGTGATGTTTAGCTAATGTTTTAATAATAAGTTTACGTTTCATTGGGGAAGTTATGCCACCTACGTTCCATGAAAGTATATTAAGGTTTTGGCACATATTTAAAATCAATCAGCTTTACTGGAGCAAGACGGATAAAAGAGCCATACACGCGACCCGTGTGGAGGGAAGAGACGAGCAGGGAGCGAGGGGAAGAGAGCAGAGGAAAAAAAAAAAAAAGGGGGGGGGGGGGGAAACCATATTTCTAAAATACTAAAAAGAAAAAACACCAGTACTACAACAACGTACCATTTATCTAAATTCTTATATATGCTAAGGCATTCAGACATAATATAGATGAACCACATAGGATTTTCAAAATAACTATCTATATTCCTTTCGGGGAGTCTTTCCCTTATATTTCCTTTTCCTTTACCTCCTCCCCCTTCCTTCAAATAAAACTCCATACACGGTCAATTAGTCCCTACGATATTCCTTGCTGCCAAAAATTCCTGCGCTTCACCTATAGTATTGAGCGTGATTTGTTTGTCTTGAAATTCCAAGACAATTTTAGCCGGATATAATAGACGGGCCTTAAAGCCATTATGAATAAGCTGGGAGCAGTAAGGGGCCATTAATTTCCTCTTAGATGAGGTTTCGCTAGAGAAATCTTGAAATAATAATAGTTTGTTGTTATCTATTATAAGGGCATCCTTTTTCTTATAGGCTTTCATAATTTCCACTTTGTCCTGGAATTTCAAGTATTTAACTATACTCATCCTATTTCGGGGTGAACCATTTGAATTATTTTTGGGGGGACCTATCCTGTGGGCTCTTTCCACAGTTAGCGGTAATAGAGCAGGGGCAAAACCTAAAGCTTGTGGGAGCGTTACTGATGTAAATTTCATTAGGTCTTTATATTCTATCATTTCAGGCAAACCTATAATTCTTATATTATTTCGCCTGGAGCGATCCTCCAGATCCTCCAGGCGATTAAGTAGGGTATTAATTTGAGCTTCTTGTGCATGAATTTGCGAGTCTTGGGTGTTGGTTAAATCCTCTAAGTCTGAGATCCTATTCTCAGCCTCTGCCAATCTATTAGAAAAATGTCTCACTTCGGTGGAGAGAGCTAGGATGTTGGTAGAGATATTAGCTAGTTCCGTTTTGATATCATTGAATTGAGGCGCTATCAACTCAGATAATTGTGTTAATATAAACTGTGGGTCTGGTAAAGGGTTACCCATCTCTTGATTAACCTCTGAGCCACTAGTATCTTGAGCTTTTGTTTTTCGATGTTTTATTTTGGGGGGCATTTTTGGTGAACTGTGTTTCCCTTGTGTCATGAATTTTTCCATAGGTCAGTGAAAAAACCACTTATGAGCAACAAAAATATATATGTCTCTATATGTATCTACCTCTTTTAGGTGTGATAGTGTATGTGCATGGGCCGTTATGGGTCCAGTGAAAGTTGAAGTGTTAACATGTAATATTACTTCTTTCTACTATGACAAAATCGACCGTGAAAAGGTGGACTATACCTACAAAATAAGAAAAAAGGAAAAAAAAAAGAAATAAAACAATATCTTTAAGTGAACGTGCGTGTGAACAAACAAAAGGAAAAAAAAAACCCACAAAAAATAGAGTGGCCCCCCCTATAAGGAACAAGATTTGCTCTGCTCGGGATTTTAAACTTCTTTCTTTTCCTTCCTCTCTTCCTTCTGTCCTCTCTCTGCCTCCCCCTCTCTCTTCCTCTCTCAGAAAAAGAACCTCATTAATGGTAAGGGGCTAAATTTATAAATACTTCTTAGACAGCAATGATCTATTAATTGCCCTTTATAAAAGAATTTTTCTTCTCTTATCTCTCTTTTCTCACTTTTCCTACTCCTTACACCCTTTTCCTGTGGGGAATTGCTCTTTCAAGAATCTCTTTTGGGCTTTACATAAGTATACTTTTACTCAAATACTGAGAATATAAACTTAAAAAACGAGCTGATTATTATGTCACAATACACCAGTCCTAACTCTCTGATGGCTGCTTTATTACTTTTAATATTATTCTTGTTTTTTTTTTTCCCCTTTTAATATAAAAATAAATTTCTGAAAAAAATACAAACAATCCACAAGAAGCTGGTTCTACTTTATAGCTGAATCTAATTTCAGCTTTGCAATTTACGAACTGAGATATTTATTCAAACACTAAGAATAGGAACCTTTTAGCAAAGAGCTAACAATATTGTGTCCAATGCGGCAGTCCTAATTCTCTAATGGCAGCCATAATACTTTTGATACTATTCTTTCTACTTTAGCACCATGGAGAGACACATGAGGATTAATAGACTTCAGCACACTTAGGTCTTTTTAGCAATGTTCAACTTGTAAATATCTTCTCCATATATCAGAAACTTCAGGTAACCAGGTGAGTCTCTGAATAAAGTATGAGCAGATCACGAAAAGCTGATACTGCTTTATCCCTTCAGTAGTTGCACAAAAGAAAGATACTGTGAAGCTATAGATACTCCAAATAAAAAGCTGGTAGACTCTGCAACAACGATCCCAAAATTTGGTAATGATTAATGTAATTGTCACATAGTCAGCTATCAGTATAGCAGTAACGGTTGTCACCTCAACAGCAAACATACAATGTCAGGCACCCTCCATTCATGAGCCCACCGGCTCAAGTGTAAGATACTGGGAACCAGGACTTGGTGTAATACTTGCAGTTTCTTGGGGAGTATAAGGATCCAAACCAATACCACAGCCCGAGTTTCCACTTTGAGAGATCTGAAGAGAGAGCGCGTGCCCACTTGAAGCAAGGTACTGCTTACGGCCGATGATCCGTGTCTCGTCAAACAAGAGGTGTTCTTTCGGTAGCTGGCGGGCAGAAGGTTTACTCCCAGGGGATAGGGGGTGACACTCGGATCTCTCCGTGAGTCAGCAACCCCTCTCAACCACAAGCGAGCAACTTCCGCCGCCCGGCCTGGGGCTCGTCCTTTACTTTCGACCGGACCACTGCTTCAGTATCGGATATCCCTCTGGTGGATCACTTGCGTCTGTGTGATACTTCTGTAACAGCAGCGGATTACACCGCACGTCTTTTAGGCTTCCTGCAGCTTGACGCCAGAAGGCGATTCTGTGCCCAAACAAGCCCAGGTGAGTGTAGGCCTCAGGGCTGTAAGCGTGGGGAGATGGAGCGCGGGTACTCTGTTCCAGCAACCGCTCTGGAGGATCACTGTGACGGGAAGGCTCCTCCCCAAACAGGAAGTCCTACAGTGAAGCATTTTGGTGGCAGCATCATGCTTTGGGTCTGTTTTTCTTCCGCTGGAACTGGGGCCTTAGTCAAGGTAGAGGGAATTATGAACAGTTCCAAATACCAGACAATATTGGCATAAAACCTTCAGACTTCTGCTAGAAAGCTGAACATGAAGAGGAACTTCATCTTTCAGCATGACAACGCTCCAAAGAATACATCCAAATCAACAAAGGAATGGCTTCACAAGAAGAAGATTAAAGTTTTGGAATGGCCCACTCAGAGCCCAGACCTGAATCCAATCGAAAATCTGTGGGGTGATCTTAAAGTGGGCTGTGCACAAGAGATGCCCTCACAATCTGACAGATTTGGAGTGTTTTTACAAAGAAGAGTGGGCAAATCTTCCCATGTCAAGATGTGCCATGCTGAAAAACTCATACCCAAAAAGACAGTGCTGTAATATAATCAAAGGGTGCTTCAACAAAGTATTAGTTTAAGGGTGTGCACACTTATGCAACCATATTATTTTAGTTTTTTATTTCTACTTCCCTCCACCTAAAAGATTTTAGTTCATTTTGCAATTGAGTTGTACAGTTTATAGGTCACATTAAAGGTGGAAAAAAGTTCTGAAATGATTTTTCTTTGTCTCATTTTTTTACATCCCGGAAACATGACATTTTAACAGGGGTGTGTAGATTTTTTATATCCACTGTATGTATATATATATATATATATATATATATATATATATATATATATATATATATATATATATATATATATATATCTATCAAGTAGGAGAAGGCACTCACTGGTCTTTTCAAGTGTACTTTATTTCAGGGACACACTCCCCTTCCTTAGACAAGAGTGTCCCCCCGAAACGTCAGACTTTTGAAATAAAGTACACTTGAAAAGACCAGTGAGTGCCTTCTCCTACTTGATATATTTAACCGCTGGCACCCTGGCAGTTGCCTTTAAGGTGAGAGTGCTCCTTAATGCATTATATATATGCACCTGGTTGCAACTTTTTAGCCCAGTAATGCTTTTCACAGAGTGGAACATTCCTGTAGTATATCAGTCTGATCCCGCCTATTACGTTCAGTCTAGCGCCGAAATACCAGGCAATTCCTCTCTGAACAAGGAACACAGCAACCCTAGACGATTGTTTCGGCCTTCATTGGGCCTCGTCAGTGAGGTGTAGCTATATTCCTCTAAGCACCCTGAGCAAGGAGTCCATGTCTGGTTGCCCCTTTTTCCCATAGGGAGACTAAATACATACAGAGAGAAGTGCACTCACAGGAACGAACACCTGTCTCAATACCATTGTTAGCCTGTTCTATGGTGATTTAACACCTGGGTGCAAGGCCAAAACGATCGTCTGGGGTTGCTGTGTTCCTTGTTCAGAGAGGAATTGCCTGGTATTTCGGCGCTGGACTGACCATAATAGGCGGGATCAGGCTGATATACTACAGGAAAGTTCTTCTCTGTGAAAAGCATTACTGGGCTTAAAGAAGCTGCACCCAGGTGGTAAATCGCCATAGAACAGGCTAACAATAGTATTGAGCCAGTTGTTCGTTCCTGTGACTGTGCTTCTCTCTGTGTGTGTATATATATATATATATATATATATATATATTTTATTACCAAAGATTATCAGATGATATATATATATATATATATATATATGTAGAAATATGTATTTATGAATAAATAGAACATATTCTTCTATGTGAAGAACATTGGAATGTGAAATATTAATATTTCATGTCGGGTTAGCACACTTGAGCAAACGCGATTGGGATTGCAGGCAAGTAAGGGTGCTAGTTTTTTTCCCCACTTTTCATGCTTTATTGAAGTCTATGGGGGGGGAATACGTTAACATGGTCACTATATTTGAAGTTCCGCTTTGTGCAGGCATCGGGTTATCACTACCAGACACAGAAAAAAAAGCTTACTTCTAGCGGATGTGTTTCATTCTAAAATAAAATGCTCTAACAAAAACAGAGCATTTTTTACTCTGGAACAGATGCAATTTATTACTACTACTACTACTAATAAATGAATAATATTGTTTTCATTGCCAAGCAGAGCAATTTACAGCTGTACTTAGTGAAGTAGTACACATAGAAATCAGCTACAGGCAGAACATGTACTAAGCTGATGGAGCAAGTGTAACTGTGACCTAACAACAGAGATCACATAACTTGTAGTTGGGAATCCTAAACATGTTTTGAATCTTTGGCCTTTATATTTTTGACAAATGTCAAATAACACTGATGGGAAGAGAAGACTGACAGCTGTTAAATACATTGTGAGAACCATTAAGAAAATTAAAGCTCAAATGTATTTAAAGTATCCCATGAAGCTGATGATAGTTCATTTATAAGTATATTTGGAAAATACACAGTAAGCATTAAACTATTTTACAGGCATTGTTTCTGAAAGTATAACTGATTTTATTTGGTACAATAATTTTTTTTTTAAATGCATCATGGGATTGCTGTTAAAGCACAATCAGCTTGATCATGCCTTTCACATTTCTGTAGCGTGCTCCCACAGTAGATAAGGCTGCTTGAGAGGGTTGTGATTTGACAACAACCCTGTGATGTGATCTAAAAAATAAACAAAGCCAGACAGGAGGTCTTTTAAGTACAATCCGAGTTTTGCCTTTTGAAGGGATTTTTTTCTCTATAATTTTGACACCCCCAAGTGTGCAAATAGTGTACAATTATGTTTAAAATAATTAATATATACTATGAAGCTAGTATAATTTCGTGTATTTATCCCTAGCAATCTACTCCCCCCTATAACTGGAATTTTTGTTTTAGTTTTTGTTTACCAACTGCTATTTTTAATGCAGTTTTATCTTAAGTCTCCATTTTCTACCATGAACCAAGATTTAGAAACGTTATTTCATCTATTAAATGTCATTTAGATGTATTTTTATTTCTGTTAATTGAAGATATTTATATATAATATCTATGTATAATATGCGTTTTGATGGGAAAATTTGTGTATCTGCTTCATTAGCTCTACATAAGTCTTATCAGATGTCACCAATTACAGTCGTTTTCTTTTCTAATTTTTTTTATCATATGTGCAAAATTTCAATAAAGTACAATTTAATAAAAAAAATAAATTAACATTTACTGTCCCATTAATAACGGTCTGTAAACACTATTACACCAATTAGGGAAATATGTGCAGATTGACAAATTAGCAGGGTGCATTTCAGTAGAGGACCTACTCAACAGAGAGGGCCCTGGTGCAAAAATGTTTTTGAGCCCCTCAACGGTAACTTGCTAGTAAGCAATATTAATAATATACATGCTGCTCTGTATAATGATGATTTTGAGGATAGATCTGCAATCTACACAATGGAAAGACTCACTGTAATAGGATTGACACATTCTGCACATGCCTATATATTAACTAGCTGCTCTGCTGCTGCTGCCCCCCCCAGAACTTGGGCCCTGGGGCCACTGCACTTGCTGCACCAATGGTAGTTCCACAGGTAAGAGTGACTGCAGCCTTGGTGTGTAGCACGGCAAACCGGAAACAGATCCCAGCAGGGTGAAGAAAGTCCAGTGACA